>NC_056741.1:1273644835-1273759835 GCF_019279795.1 Protopterus annectens | reverse complement strand
TACCACTGCTGACTGATTGCACAAAGCATACATCCTATCAAAGGACCCTGACTGTTCTCAGTGATACCATTAAATAGGAATGACTAATACTTTCCAACATCTGCATCTTGCTGAACTATTTTTTGACAAGGTTGCTAAGGCATTCCATCTGACAAAAAATCCAGAATCAACCACTTCAGAAAGTAGCCCCTCCTTGCTCACCTCTGACCATGTCACTATACTATCAGCCCATAAAGTCATCAAGAAAGTGCACTTAATGGTCAGTGCTTCATTTGTGTAGAACCTGTCTAATCAGCATTCATCTTCCTTGCTTTTGCCAATGATCCTCTTGTCCTTTTTACTTCTCTCCAAACACTTATTAAGCATTACTTTCAGTCAGACAGTAATTGGTTACTAAAAAGACAAGTTCATGTAACCCTTAATTATGTGCATGTATTATGTCATCTATTCTGCAGTCTCAGTGCTCCCACCCAGTCAGGGTGAAGGGTGGTGGTAATGTGTGCCAGAGTGTCCATGCTTTACCGAACTGAGCTGCTGTGCATTAAGCTGAGGCATGAGTATGCCCTGAAGAGTGTGGTAGTAAAAAGACGCAGCAGCTTGAAACAGTTTGACCCTTACCAAAGTCACCTTCGCACACCAAGGTTGCTACCTTTTCAGGATTTAGGTCAAGTTTGGATCTAGGCTGTTAAATTTTTTAAAAATGGCAGCTAACCTCATATTTTAGGAGGAAAATGTTTTCCAGATTTTATCTGAATATTTCAGAAATCTACAATGCAGTACTTTAGGCACCTTATAAAAACAGAAGTAACTGCCTCTGTGTCACAGAAGGTCTTTATTTTCCTAATAAATTTGAACATGCTGTCAGCTTAGTGGTGCAGAAGGATGAAGTCCTGACTGTGGTCAGCCCTGGTACTGGAGGAGGTGGAGGCAGTGAGGAAGAGACCCTCCATCATAACATCATCATACATCCACCAAATGGTTGGGTATGAGATATTACAGTACTGACACTTTACAACTCATTTATGGCAGTATTCATAGCCCAACAGGGCATCTCTGCTCCCTGGTAATGGGCCATTCATATCCTTATGGCTGGGAGATTTTCCTGACCAGCGAGATACTCAGTAAAGAGATATATGTGGTGTATGCCACCAGCATGCAGTTAATACATGGCTGGTCCCAGAGAACAGTGGAGTTAGTAGAGATTTTGGGTATCTGAAGTCAGTGCTTGCTGTCAAAAAATGAACATAGATCATTTGTGTTAGAGTAACAATTCTTCCACTGTAAATATCAAAAGAAGTGATAATCCTGCCATCATCATCATGAGCTTTTGATAATACCATGCTTACATGTATGTATTTCTTCACTTTTTATGAAGTAATATTTAAGTGAGGTCTAAATTAAATGAAGAACTGTCATTTGAGGTTATTTGTGTTGAGCAGAGTGGTTTAGTCCTGAGTATGACTTGGTGACCGTGCTTTAAATAACAGTTGTGGTGCTTTAGTAAATAGCCAAGGAAGATGGAAATTAACAGCCCGTTCCAGCTTATACATCCTTGGGTGTGGGGGCAGAGGTGGGTTGGAGATTACCCAAGTCTTCAACCACTTATGACATCTGGTGGATACAGGATGGGAAAACCAGATGACAGAGGTATGTAGAAACACATGTGTTCACTAAGGCTGGTAACTCAGCCCTTGATTTGGTGGCATTCATGTCAGGCCACCAGGAGGCAGTGCAATGCTCTGAATATGATGCCCTTCTATTGGTTAATTCATCTTCCCATCCAGCTAGCTTATGAATGAGGTCTCCTTTACTGGCTTCACCATCAAGAGTAGCCCTGGTTTAAAGCTTTAGTCCATGCAGATAAAACCTTCCCAGGAATATGGCTGATTGTCAGAGCCAAAAATGAGCTACCTTTTCATAATTGGATGGGAAAGAGTTTTGTTATAAATGACACTGCTGTATGCTCTTCTCAGACTAACAGAATATTTACCAGCCACAAGCTTAAATGAATAGCATTTGATTATGTTTAAGGTAGAACATACTGGGAAAGGTTTTGTTTCTCTTTGTCACCCCTATAAATGGGCTTTGCCCAGCTGAACCTACCAGTAATCAAACAAAGGTAAATCAAAATAAAAGATCCTGATTTTAGGATGGTATGTTGTGCCTTTTCTTGTACTGTCCAGTGGTACAAGGATTGCTGGAAGGTGAAGTCATCATCTATTTCCAGCACTTCAGTTTTCTTAGGAAGTTCTACTTGCTTTCTGACTGAGCCTTGGTTAATGACTACTGTAAGTTTAAAATAATCCCCTGGATATCCGGCAGTGCAAGCCTTGGCTCTAGGTGATTTTCACTATTGAAGTGACACCTCTACCTTGTGTGCAAAAATGGGAACAAAGGAACTGTGGGTGAATGGATAGATTGTGGCAAGAGATGTAAGAAGTACTGTCCAAACAGCAGGTGAGGAACTATAACTGCATCTGTTGTTACCTGACTCTGTCTTCACCACCAAATACTTAGTCAAGTATATAATCTCTTAGACCTCCACTGGTCTGTAGCAAGATCCATACCAAGCTCCATACCTATCATACTAGGTTTAGGGGAAGGGGCCTTAGATTTATTAACAGAAACAGTAAAAGTAAGACAAAAACCGTGTAAACTCACTAAGCCCTCAGCAATGACCTACATTACCCTGATCCCCATAGTTGTACCTGCTACATTCACATATCATCTTTCTGCTATTTAATGTAAGAAACTGCTGAATTAATTTAATTCTAAGTTGTGTAGGTTGTACATAGACTAAATTAATGTGCAGATATTTCTTTCGGTAATTTAACTAAGATAATTCTCTGTAGGCGTTGCCTGACACTAGAAAATGTTATCTGTTATTTAGGTTCTACATCAATGTTACATTTATATGTTATTTGCTGTGGGCACTTGGGAATGCATGTAGTCCTAAATATCAGCACCTGTTTATGTCTACTGTCTTTTAATAGAAGGAATGAGTCCTGGTGTCATTTCTAACCTTAACTCACTGTGATGTTATGAGAATGCCAGGCGGCTAACATTTCTTTCTTTAAAGTTAAAATTCTACACTTTATAAATATGCTGCTTCACTGGGATATTTTCTTGCTTTCACCATCCTCATTGCAGTAGAATGCATGGTTGAGGTTTCATGATTTCTCCTCGTGCATTATTTTGAGCAGGACTTTCACTTTGCTGTTGGTCCTTTTTCAGCTGTGCACTGCAGTAATTCAACACTCCAGTAAAAGATCCATTATGAAATCCAAATGAATAAAGTGTGTGTGTGTGTGTGTGTGTGTGTGTGTGTGTGTGTGTGTGTGTGTGTGTGTGTGTGTGTGTGTGTGTGTGTGTGCGTGTGTGTGCGTGCATGTGTGTGTGTGCGTGTGTGCGTGTGTGTCTGTTGTGTGCGTGTGTGTGTATATGTGTGTGTGTGTGTGTGTGTGTGTGTGTGTGTGTGTGTGTGTGTGTGGTAACACTTTCCCAGGTGCTTCTGTGTGTGTGTGTGTGTGTGTGTGTGTGTGTGTGTGTGTGTGTGTGTGTGTGGTTACACTTTCCCAGGTTCCTCTGTGTGTTTGTGTGTGGTTACACTTTCCCAAGTGCCGCTGTGTGTGTGCTCACATGTGTGTGTGTGTTTATAGGCACAGGTGCCTGTGGTGGTGTCTATAGTTGCAGAGGTGCGTGCAAATGTGTCAGTAGTTTCACAGGCACAGGTGCCTGAGAGTGTGTCTATAGTTTCATGTGCACAGGTGCCTGAGAGTGTGTCTATAGTTTCATGTGCACAGGTGCCTGTGAGTGTATCTATAGTTTCAGATGAAAAAGTGCTTGTGAGTGTGTTCCTGTACTTGCATATGTGCAGATTCCTCTGTGTGTATATGCGTGTGTGTTTGTTTGTGTCTATAGTTGCACATGCACAGGTACATAGAGTTGCACATGCACAGGTGTATGTGTGTGTGTTTGTGTGTGTGTGTGTGTGTGTGTATGTGTGCGTGTGTGTGTGTGTGTGTGTGTATGTGCGTGTGCGAATATTACCTAAATGATAAAATTATAAAACTCTAATTTCTTGCATTATTGACTGACTTTAATCCTCAGTGATTTATCAGCAAATCATTATATGAGGATCAAAGCAGTACAATGCAGGAAAATCAGGAACAATTAAAATGCATAGGGGTACAAAGCCTTGCATTCTAAGAATTCTTTCCATTCACTTTATCACTATGAGACATCTGAGGTGTATTCACACAGCAAAGTGGCTTTAACTGCTGATCACATGTCTCTTTCTCTCTGCCTTTGCTTCTATGTGTGAATTTGCGTGTGTGTATGTGTCTGTCGCTTTCTTTGTCTGCTTTTGCTTCTCTGTGTGTATAGACATTAAATACTTACATAATGTATATTTTGGATCTAAAATACTTCCTCCAACAGCAATTACATACAAAGCCAAATCCAGCCCTAGGCAACCTAGGCAGTCATCTAAGGCCCACTGGCTGGAAGGAAGACCATGCTGTCTGGTAGGGAACCCACTGGCCAGGGGGCTGCCACAATATTAAGTTTTTAATAAAAAAAAATACATTTCTTCTTTAAGACAACAAACACCCTTTGACCTTTATGGTTTAAGGAAACAAACACCCTTTGACTTTTATGCCTGTGTGTGCATCGATGCACACATCACCTGCTGTCACTTCTTTTCTACTGCCCCCTGGGGATTAAGGCACAACTGAATGGTGTGTGTATGTGTGTGTGTGTGTGTGTGTGTGTGTGTGTGTGTGTGTGTGTGTGTGTGTGTGTGTGTAATGCCCTAGTTAGGGATGGCAGGTTAGTTAATTTGCTCAGGCTCAAACCCTCTACCTTAGTTACAGCAGACAAGAGCCTGAATTCTCTACAATAACTACCAAATCACTCAAAGTGCATTTTCAAGGGAATGGGTTTCAGTGCATTTTCAAGGAACTGTGAGCTTCAAGGAAAGAAAAGTTTGCTGCTGCTCATTCTAAGTCTGTTTTCAGTGTACAACTGTTTTGTTCAGCAAATGGTCATCACTGTTTGTGCTATATAATTTGAAATTAGGGTTAGTAGCACAACAGGTAGCATACTTGCATTTGATGTAAAAGGCTATGAGTTCTACTCCCACACCATGCAGATGGATTGCTGATACTGTGCTGTACTTTAAGGGGTGGAGGTGCTGCATTCCTGAGTGTGTCATCCTTTATATGAGATATCTAGTAACTATGAACTTGTTGTCGGTTTGCCATCCATTCCTTATTGCAGTATTACCATTTACAATTATTTTAATGTAACCTAAGCAATTTATTCTTCAAGGGCAGCAGATGTTGAATTTGCAGATGAAATGCTGAAATTAAGTTGTTTACTAGCAGCAACATCTTCATTAGTTACAAATCTCTTTAATTTGGAATTATTCAGATGACTTATAGTTCTGCAGAAATTGTGCATATTGACTGATGTGAGTGGCCTTTTATGGTTGAAATATTCACAAATGGGCGATTTTGTCTTTATTGTTTCATGCATTTTGTTTCATTATTTACTGGAAAAATGTTCAAAAGTACAAATTTAAAAGACACACTAATAAGTGGTGCTGCATTATACAAGGAATATAATTTAATAGAACCAGGAAGGTAAATCAAAGAACACATGCATGTCTGCATGGTTTTAAACATGTCTGCAGGGGGCCTATGGTTTGAAAATAGCCCAAAGGTCAACTTTATCTGCCACATATCTGATTCATTTTCTTTGAATGGGGGTTTCAATGCCATTTCAATGACTGTGAGTTTCAAGGGCAAAGAAGTTTACTCTTAATGCCAAGTCTATCTTCATTGCAAGATTGTTTTGTTTAGCAAATGTCTATCAGTGTTTGTACTATAAAATTTGAAATAAATTTTTTAAATTCAATCCAAATATCTAGAATCATTGTAGAAACAGAAAAGAAAATAGTATGTACACAAACAGTCTTAAACAGTGTTTATGGTATCTAGGGTGGAATAACAAAGTAAAAGGTTTCTCATCCAGCAAAAAAGAGGTCATTGTTCCCCTCTACTCATCACTCATTAGACCCATTATAGAGTACAATTACCCTTTTGGTATGTACCTCACAAGACATCTACAACAACTGGAAAGGCCACAGAAATACTTCACAAAGAGGATTACCGGCCTCAAACAGATGCCCTACACAGACCGTCTCAGAAAACTGCAGCTTTACTCCGTCGCATATCGCCTACTCAGGGGCGATCTCTGCCTAACATACAAAGCTATGTCAAACCCAGAGCTGTTGGACATGCTCCACGTAAAGAAATCCCAATCCCTCCGTGCTACGTGCTCTAGGGACCTAAACCTTGTCACCACAATAAACAGAACATGATGGAGATATAGATTCCTATCTCAGAGACTTCCCATACTCTGGAACAAACTACCTATCTGTATCAAACAAAGCCCCTCATTAGCACTCTTCAAGAAAAATCTTTATGATTGGATGGGAGATAGGAAATTCACCCCGGGGATCACTTCTGTGGCTCTGCTTGACAGGGGCACAGGAAAATAATTTTCTTGGGTGGCAAAAGCAAGGGGATCATTTAGCTAGGCTTATATAGGCCCTAGGGCCAATAACCTAGCACCTACTTATGAACCTATGAACCTATAATAGAACACTGTAATAGCTGTGGTAATGAGGATGAGGGGTACTGTTTGTGTAAAGGGGACCCTGAGCCATTACCCTACTTAAAGCCCCATTTGACAAAGATCCGGCTGTGATTACATATGCTGTAGAAAGTTTAAAACATTAGGTGGAGGAGCTATTTTTACATCAAAAGAATATAAAATAATATATATATATATATATATATATATATATATATATATATCTATATATATGAAAAAATATATAGTAAAAAAAAATAGAGATAGCCCATTCTCTAAACAGAATAATACTCAAGAGGGTGTGTGTTATTGGAGAAATATTGCCCTTCAGGAGTATAGACCATCCACGTATAGTATCTGATCTCATAACACCCCCAGGCAGGTGATATTTTCACAGTAACACGCTACCTGTTTGGCATTATTACATGCTTGCTTAAACGTTGCTTCTTTAACTGTATTTTCACAATGCTGTACTTCAAAACATGCAAGGCAGATTAGTGTTCTTCTTAGGTGAACATGCTTTATTTAAAAAAAAAAAATATATATATATATATATATATATATATATATATATATATATATATTTATATATATATATATATATATATATACATATGGGAACACTTTATAATCTCGAAATACTTTGTGTCTTTCGGCTTTTCCCGGTTAGGGGTTGCCACAGCGGAACTCCGGTCCGCTAATGATTGGCAGTTGATTTTTGCATACCGGCTTGCCAGGGCTGACACACAACCTTCAACGAAGGTATGCCCATTCACGCATATCTCCACGCAGAAGACGCTCTAGCTAAGAATCAAACCGGACAGCGTCTTACTGTGAGGCAACAACGCTACCGCAGCACCACCACAGCGGGTCATAATCTCGAATTTCAGTATCTCGAGACTATAAAGCCGAATGTTGAAAATAGCAAAAGTTCATAATCGCGAATTTGAATATCTCGAATTCGCGGTTATGGACTTACGCTACGTTGTTTCCGGGTTTGTGTGTTGATGGTGCGTGGTGCTGTGTGTGGATCTAAGTGTTATGTCAGGTGAGTGTTTTGTAAGGGTTTTGAGTGTGAGGTAGAATTTATGTGAGTGTGCTGATATGTTTGATGTGTGTGTGAGGGACTGGAAAATGTGAGTGTGTGATTTTGCTTTTGTTTCTTTTATATGCGATCTCGAAGTTAGTATATATAAGTAGTGGGGGTGTGGGGGTGCAGCCCCCCATGTTGTGGGTGCAGGGGGGCTTTCCCCCCTGCTTATGTGTGTATGAGTTGTGTATATGTGTAATTTTGTGTTTTAAATTGTGATGTGGATGTTTTGGTGTATGTGTGGTATGGTGTGTGCGTTTTTTTTGGGTTTTTGAATTTCGCGGTTTTGGGCTCGAGGTTTTGTAGTTTCAGTGTTTTGTGGATTCAGTTTCATGGTCTCGATATATAGAGATTATGAAGTGAATATATATATATATATATATATATATATATATATATATATATATATACGGGTCTACTGAAAAACACCAAAAATGCACTTGTTCGAAAATGAACAGTGGATTCTCGGTTTCGCAAAAGTGCACTTAAACGAAAGTGCACTTCCGCGAAGAACGGTTCAACGAACCATTAAGGAACATGGGTGCCGAAGCACACTACAGTGGGGAAAGGGAATTTACATGTTTCCCCACTGTAGTGCGATCTCGGAGTTGGTATATTTAAGTAGGGGGGGGGTGTTTTACTCTTTTTTATCAGTTTGTTGAACCGATGTTCATGAAAGTGCACTTTTGCTGAAGTGCACTTTCGTGTTACCGTGGGTCTACTGTCTGTATTCGAAGAAGTGAGTTTTTGAATATATACAGTAGACCCATATATACACACATATGTATATATTTGTACATTAAGTATTCTATGCGCAGTAGCATTTCTGAGACGTGCTGCGGGCAGCAGTCCATGCTACTAAAAAGCAGGCTCATTTTGAAACATAAAACCTGGTAAAATCTTTTGATTCAGAGTCCCTAGGTCTTGTCTCCAATACCCAGTTCTCGGATGCCAGGAAGTAGTGGACAAATGAGCCCCTGTGTCTGGTCTTAATGGCTATGGGAAGATTTGGGAACCACAAAGAGAACGAGTAATTTCTAGTCTCAGTTATACATTCTTACCTCGTATTACCTCTCCTTTCTTTTTATTTTCTCTTCAAGGGCTTCCAGTCATCTCCTGCACTTGTTTTGAATGATTGGAGTTCTTCTCTTCTCTTTTCTTTGTATATATTGACTGGTAGAGCACTGATCTCCAGGGACCTTTACAAGACTCAGCCCGGTAATGTGTCTGGTTAAGTGACTTGCTCAGGGTCTCACAGTTAAGCAATAGAGGCTGAGGGAACTGAACTCTGTACCACTGGACCACAGAAAACAGCTTGCTAACAGTTTGTTCCTCTGAGGCAGCTGGTAGATTACCACTCAGCACATACACCTCTAACATACCTTGCCCAGTTAATTCTCATATCTTTCTGCAGTCAGTCTGTTTCCACAAAACCACAAAAAGCTGTTTAATTTCCTCAGAATATTCAATAATAATACTAAAAATCTCAGCATTTAACTTTGAAATGGCATTGCTCATGCACCGCCCCACTTATAATTGTTTCTGAAATTTTATTTTTATTTACTTAATTATTTGTTAAACTGAGTAAATGGATTAATGGTTGTAGAACTTTTACAGCCTTATGACAGTCTCAAGCACAACACTAAGGACTGCATGAAGAGATAATTTAGGGTAGGCACTAAGCATTGCATTTTGGAAGATGAGAGGATATCAGAATGTCTGAAGGAAACCCAGCGGAATGTGAGAAGAACATTCAGCATCCAATGTATTTGTTCAGCTTTGTATAATACAGCTCCCCCAAAACTCTTCCCACTCCAGCCCAACATTTTTCTAGGTTTAAGTTTCTGTTTTTTCTCCCATTTTTTTATGCAACTTAAACTGTGATACCCACACAGTACATTTATAAGTCATACTGTTTCTGTTAATGTTTTCCAGCTTTCATAAAAGTGAATAATGTTTTCTACACTTTTCTGCCTCTCACCACTCAGCACTTACACCTCATGTTTGACTTGCCTGGGTCTATTTTGCTCCTATCTGAGACCTCAACATGCATTTCTCTGCCATACTTTTGAATTGGAAACTCTCTTCACCAGTCTAAGTGATCCTAACATACCTCCATACTTCTCAGCTGTCCAGAATTTTACAGAATGTCTATATTTTTGGTCTAATCCTTATAAAATTTGCGATTTTGGTTGGCAAATCATTGAGAAATGAATCGCCGGATGACAGCTATTTGACTTTTAGTCTTCATTTCCTTCATAAAATGCATGGTGATTGAAAACTGATTTCTAAGTTTATAAGTGCAATACTTATAATCTGTCCCCATTTCTGGGCCTTTGTCTCCGCATTATTTTTATGTTTGTCTAGATTTTTTGCACTAAAAGGTTGAGAGGTATGGTTTTTATACTGACTGAGACTGACTATCCCACAGTTATTTTTTTATAATTGTATTCATATTCATTACAAACTAATCATAAAGCATTTGTTAGCAAGAGAAAAAAACACAGTACCTATTAGTCTTTCGATTAAAACTGGTACTGTTTTCTTCAGACGAGTAACTGATGAGGTACACTAAACCAGGTAGTTAATGTGACCAGGTTTTGTATTGAAAACACAGTTGAGCACTAAGCAACTGCAACTGACCAGTATGGCAGTGTGAACAGCTAACAGTGTAAGTCTTACAAGAGTCGTATAACTGCAATTACTAATACTGGATTAGTCACCACTGCTAGCATGATAGAAAATGTCTGCTCCACTAACAATGCTTAAAGCTACTGTGGGGCACGATTCTGCCAGTAGGAACATGGCTTGCACTTTGCATTAGTGTCTCTCAAGCAACTGTCTGGGACACAATGCATGATGGCTCTGTCATAGTCTGGTGCAGTCTCCCCCCAGGGAGTGGGATCTTATTGGGCTAAATAGGTACAAACGGCCTAAGATGGACCCTATACACACAGCACCTGTGTACACACACACACACACACACACACACACACACACACACACACACACACACACACACAATGAGTAATTATACACACATATACACAGACACACACACAGAGGCACCTATGTATGCGTAACAGTACACACATAGGCGCATACGCCTGTGTAACAATGCACGCACACACACACCCACACACACCCACACACACCCACACACACACACACACACACACACACACACACACACACACACACACACACACACACACACACACACACACACACACACACACACACACACACACACACAGGCATGTATGCACATGTAACAATACACAAACACACACAGATGTGTATGCATGTGTAACTATACCCACACAGGCATCTATGCATGTGTAACTACACACACATGCACACACATGCACACACACATACACACAGCATAGTTCTCAACTTTTGAGTAAATTCAAAGAAAAAGCAAATAAAGGGCGAAACAAGGGAACAAAATTAGGGATAGATATTAAAAATTGCTGTTATATATATAAATTACTAGAACAATATTTAAGGTATAATATCTGAATTCAATGAGGTCTGAAACTCGAACAGCTGCTGATGGTTAGAGACCACAATCATCAGTCATTGGCGAGAAAAAAAAATATAAAGAAGAGATAAACTGCATGAGATTTCATTACCTGCCTGCATTAGAAAACAACAAATCACAAACAATTAACCACCAAACTGTTATTTTCAGCCATAATGCCTGCTTTAACAGTTCATGAAGTGGGTACTGAATTAGAGAACAGTAGCGTTGTCACCTCACAATAAGACGTTGTCCTGTTCGATTCTCAGCTAAAGCGTCTTCTGTGTGGAGATATGCATGAATGGGTGTACCTTCGTTGAAGGTTGTACGTCAGGGCTGGCAACTCGGTACGTAAAAACCTACTACCAATAATTAGCAGACCGGAGTTCCACTGTGGCGACCCCTAACTGGGAAAAGCCGAAAAGATACAACATTCCTTAATCCGCGGTGGTGGTGCTGCGGTAGCGTTGTCGCCTCACAGTAAGACGTTATCCTGTTCGATTCTCAGCTAATGCGTCTTCTGTGTGGAGACATGCGTGAATGGGTGTACCTTCGTTGAAGGTTGTGCGTCAGGGCTGGCAACTCGGTACGTAAAAATCTACTGCCAATCATTAGCGGACTGGAGTTCCGCTGTGGCGACCCCTAACTGGGAAAAGCTGAAAGATACAACATTCTGTTTTTTTCCATAAAGAACAGCACAATATGTCTGTACATCCCCCAAACTCTGGAAAGTCTATTATAACATCCCTCTTGACAAAGGTGGCTCCTCTACTGAGTTCTCAAACTACAGGCCAATTGCCCTCCTCCCTCCCATAGCCAAGATTCTTGAAAAATGCATGCACACACAACTGCTTGACTATCTACTAAGTAATAATCTCCTATCATAGCTGTCAGCTGTCCAGATTTTCACAGAATGTCTAGATTTTTGACATATTTTTGGTCTGTTTCTCATAACATTATAGTCTTTTGGTAAACTGTTGGCAAATCACTGAGGACTCTAGTCAGAAAATAATGGCAGACATTTGATTTTCAGATTTAATATCCTTCAAAAAATTCATGCTAATGCAAAACCTGTTATTCTGTCAGCTTTCTAAGTTTGTAAGAGGAATATTTAAAAAGTGTCCCTATTTTTGGGCCTTTGTCCCACCCCATTACTTGTGCTTTTGTCCAGATTTCTTGCTCTAGGAAGTTGAGAGTTATGTCTCCTATCTGCATCTCAACATGATTCAGACCTAAACACAGTACAACCACCGCACTTGTTAGTTTTACAAACTCAGTCAAGCAGCTTAGAAATGACAACCAGCTTGTCTCGTCTTTCTTGCTATGTCTAAGGCCGTTGATACAGTATCCCACCAATAGCTACTAAATGAGCTTCCTTAAAGCTAACCCAGCCAGCCCTTTTCTGTTTTTTCAGCTACTTAACTGACCACCAACAGGCAGTTAAGTGGCAAAATAAACTCTCCACCCTATTATTGGTCTCAGTAGGAGTACACTAAGGCTCAATTCCGGGTCCACTGCTTTTCAACATATTCACCAACAGGCTCAGCACAGCCACCCAGGATGCAACCATCGTTCAATATGTGGATCCAAAAGTCAAAAACAAAAGCACAACCAGCACTGTTCGCCGTATTTCGCCTCCGTGTCTTTGGGAATTCTACTCTAAACAACACTATCACAGTCCAAAACACCTTCTGTGACAAAAAACAATTCACGAATAAAAATATAAAATATAATAAGAATTTATTGTTATAACCAAAAACGCCAAAGATGGTTAAGCGCTTTCACTTGTTAACAACAAGCTTCATCAGAACACCATAACAAGTTAAACAGTTGCTTAAATAACATTTTTGGCGCCAATTTAGTTTAAAATTTTTAAAGAAATACGCTCATATTACAATATGTACTATACTCATGTTAATAAAAAACTATTATGCACATAAAAGATATGCTTATTTAAAAATGCCATGATATAAATAAAAAAATGGATAAATAGATAAATAGATAGCCAACACAAATATGAATCAATTTAAACATACAATATAATACTATTCATTTTAAAGCCAAATAAGGTTTGATTGATATAGTGTCATTTAAGCCCGGTGTAACAGAGGCATCCGTATAAATTTGCCATCATAATTCTTTATACAGTAGCAAACTATTAAAATCACCACCTCTATTATTGACTTTCACCAGATCAACTATACCAAAATTGAAATAATGATTTTCTCCATACTGCTTAATATGTCTATACAATGCATTTTTTTCATGCTTTCTTCTAATACTATACAGGTGGGAATAAATACGTTTGTTCAAACTCCTTTGGGTCTTACCTATATAGAACCCTGAACAAGTCCTGCAAATAGCAATATATACCACCATTTTAGTAAGACAGTTACCCCCACAGAAATTAATACTAGTGTGTTTGTAATTGTCCAATATCACACTGTCTCCCTGAAATATAGTGTGACATTGTTTACATGCCCCACATTTGGCAGTGTTCATAGATGTGGTCTTCTTAGTAGTTATGCCCTTCTCCAAAATTGATTTTATATTAATGCCTACCTTATAGACAAATCTGGGACAATCCCCTAATATGGGTGCTATGTCTTGGTCAACTAATATTATATGCCAATTATCCATCAAAATTTTCTTCACCTTACCGGTGTGTACTCCAAATTCCAAAATACAAGTTCTATCAAAATTGTTGGACTCAGCCTTCTTAACAGCCAATGTGTCTGTGTCTATTACTAAACTAGGGTTATATTTTTCACCCAATAATGGCTTGTATTGATTCCGCCATTTGCTCACTACATATTTACTAACATTGGCCATAACTCTTACATCATATCCTCTATCCTTAAATAAAGAAGTAATAAATTTGACCTCATCCAACATGTCCTCATATCGTGATGTCATCCTAACTGCTCTAATAAGTTGACCCTTGTAAATGTTAATAAATTGTTTCCTCGGATGGTAGCTAAAATATTCCAGATAGTTGTTCGAAAATGTACTCTTCCTAAAAATTCTCGATTTAAACTGGTTACCATCTCTAGACACAATAGTGTCAAGATAGGCCAAACCTTCCAAACTTCTGGAAAACGTAAATTTTAAAAAAAACACTGCTACTGTTAATAAATTCTAAAATTTGTATTAACAAATGCTCACCACCATCCCAGATCATATAGATGTCATCAAGGTATCTAATATAATGTTTGATGTATTTCATAAAATGACTACCAAATATAGCCCTCCCTTCCCATTCAAGCATAACCAAATTAGCATATATGGGAGCACAAGCTGCTCCCATAGCTACTCCTTTGGTCTGCTTGAAATACTCTCCTTCAAAGAAGATATAATTATGGTCAAGTACCAATGATATCATGTCAGTGAGAAGACATGTCGTGTCCCACTGTATGTCTGCATATTTTCTTATACTAATAGCAAAAGCCTGCAGTCCATCTTCCTTCGGTATACATGAAAAAAGGTCTATGACATCAATAGTCACAAATATCAGGTCTGGACTAGATAAGTAAACTGGGTAATTTTTCAAAAATTCCCATGAGTCCTTGGCTATATGTGGGATCTTACCATAAACATGTTTCAAATGAATATCAATGACCTTACCGATTTGGAAGGTCTTAGACCTACTCCTTGATATTATCGGTCTAAAAGGGGGTTCTACTATACTTTTGTGTATTTTAGGGATACCTACTATTGAGGCTAAAACAGGATAATCATCTTTAATATACTTATATATGTCATCATTAATTCTATTATCAATTAAATATTCCTGAATACACATATCAATTTCTCTGTATCCTATATTAATTTCATTAAGGGATAGCATAGAATAATTCCCAGAACTATACAACAAGTCATGTATCTTACAAGAATATAACAGACTGTCATAGATAACTGCACCCCCCCTTGTCTGGTTTCATAATTCTAATATTGCTAGCACTTCTTAATTCCTGAAGCACCTTACGCTCTTCCACTGTTAAATTAGACCCGACCTGATGTCCAGCTATCTGTCTGTCTAACTGATAAATCTGTCGAGTCACTACTTTATCAAACATGGAGATAGTGGGGTGCATGGGGGTATAAACATACTCTTCTTTTTAATAGTAGGTACAGTGGTCTCAGTGATATGTGAGCTGCCAACAGTTCTTTTGTCTTTAAACAAAATGGCTAAATTTAATTTCCTAACATATCTTTTAATTTCACAAATGCAATCCACTAAACTGAACTTTTTTGTGGGAATATATTTTATCCCCTTAGATAATAAATCAAAATGTCCAATGTTTAATTTATAATTATTGTAATTGTATATATTAAAATTCCTATAAGTGTAAGTAACCCCTTCCTGTATGATGCCAGTGTCTGTGTCCAAAACCTTTACTGTGTCCTCAGCAACTGCCATGGGCACAAAATAACTGGACTCTATCGTTGAAGCCTGGGGTAGGGGTGAAACTGTGGGTCTGACCTGTGTGAAATACGGCGAACAGTGCTGGTTGTGCTTTTGTTTTTGACTTTTGGATTCCCTGGTTGCTGCACTGTCCGCTGAGATAATGTTCTTCATTGTTCAATATGTAGAGGACTCCTCCTTCATGTGTTAACCTCCCTCCCTACCAGAACTCCTACAAACAACCCAACAATCTTTCCAAGAGATTGAAAGATACCTCTCAGACTCTCAGCTCATACTTAGTACAAAGAAAACAAAGCTTATGCTCTTCACTAATAGCAATGTTCCTGATAACTCCACCCCCTTCACCATCTACTCAGCCAATAAAACTAAAATTGAAACTGTCCAGCACGTCAGACTCCTTGGGGTCACAATTGACAACAACCTAAAATTTGACAAACACCTTAGTCTGGCTATCAAAGAGGTCCACATTAAGCTAGGCTCACTATACACTAACTAATACCTAACCAAGGCCACTAGACATTCCATAGCTAGGACTCATCTACTCTCTACCCTTCAATATGCCACACCAATATTCACTAATCTCAGAAAATCAGATTTAAACAAACTGGAGTCCTGCTATAACAAAATCCCAAGATGCGCTGCTAACCTCCGTTACAGATCCCATCACTGCGCAGGCCTTCATAAACTAAATTGGATTGAACTAACCATTCTTCTATCCCTCAACCAACTAACTTTTATTCATTCCATCGTCCACCATCCAGACGACTGTCCAGCACACAAGAGCTTAGTGCGGCCCTACTCAAACAGCAGGCCACTAGATCCTGCAACAAACTATTACTCAAAGCAACTAAATCTAATAATTGTTATGATAACTCCCTGTTCTCCTACCAAATATCTAAGTCCTGGAATTCCATACCTCAGACAATACTAAATTCTAGCAACATATCTAAATGTAAACGACTGCTTAAAGAACACCTAACCCATACTGGCTTTGGTTGTGCACTAATAAGGGTGAACATTCTGTCCTTCCTTGTTCTTACAACCAAAATATCTCTTCGCTGACTAAATTCTAACATCCAAACTATCCCTTCTCTCACAGAATTCCAGTTTCTCTCTTCCTATCTCAAGCTTCCTACAGTTTCATCATATTCCATCCTTTTTGTACTTTACCTCAGCATTGCCTGAGCTGTCACTGTTTACAACAAGTAACACTAGCATAGCAACAACCAGGCAGATTCTTGTTCATTTGCAATACATGTATTTTATAAATATTCACCACCAAAACCATGATATTGATCTACTGACTGGTCATTTCTCTATGGTGGCACAAGCTATTTCATGCTAGTTTTTGTTAGCTTACTTTTCCACTTTATATTACTCTCTTAATTGTTGTTGTTGTTGTATAAACCATTTACTACTTATATTCACCAAAGTTATGTATTGTTAATTATCGATTTCTTGTATTATTCCCCGGGCCTCTGGTAAAAAAGGACCAGTGGCCCAGTTGGACATCCCTGGTAAACAAATGTAAAATAAGCTAAAATAAATACATTTCACAAAAAAATGCCATAGCAAGGAATTTGTGCTGCTCTAGATTCAGTGTTTTAGTAGGGGAAAAGGATCCTCTACAAAAGAAAGAAAAAAAATTGTTTTGGATATGCTGACCATCTTCTACAGGACAAATTAAATTTGTTGTAAGTTGCAGAGCAGAGCATGGGTTAACTTCTACACAGGATGTTCAACCAACTATTCTTTTTAAAGGAACATAAAAACCTGAGTTTCTATGTGTCTTAAATGAAAATAGTTACTTTCTGGGCATGCAACTAAGAATGCACAATCATAAGTGTCAGTGATAGTTTGTGCATGTATAGTTGCTGGATGAAGGAGACTATCTGCATTTTTCAATGAACACTAAGGGTTGCAGGAGTAAGGGAAAGACTTAGCCATGCTGTAGCCATAGGCAGTTTGTGTGTGTGTGTGTGTGTGTGTGTGTGTGTGTGTGTGTGTGTGTGTGTGTGCGTGTGTGTGCGTGTGTGTGTGTGTGTGTGTGTATTTATATATATGTGTGTGTGTGTGTGTGTGTGTGTGTGTGTGTGTGTGTGTGTGTGTGTGTGTGCGCGTGTGTGTGCATGCGTGCAAGTGAGTTAAACTTCATAGTTGTAGGACACTGGTTGGTACTGCTGTCTTGTTACTATGTTCAGAGGGTACAGCTTTAAAATTCTTATGCTTTCTTCTCAGACCAAAAGTTTTGGGGCACACACGACATCTATACAAAGTCAGACTTCTATCATACCAAGACACTTCTCATTATTATGAGAGGATGGTGCATTTGAGAAGAAATAAAGCACCTCATGTGAAACGTTTTCCTTCAGAATATACTGTAACAGTAATATAGGGTGCCACACCCTCAGTGAATTATTATGCATACACTCACACCAGCTGGTGGCAACTGATGATATTGCTGTGGTGAGATGTCACTCTTAGTAAAATTTCCCTGCTTTCCAGTGAGTCCTACTGTGAGATGCTGACATGGTAGCTGTCATAGCTTCCTTTTGCATAGCCAATTAGAATATGCCTGGAAAAGACATGGTATATTTTAACAGAAGTTTATGTTTATTACTTTTTGATTACTCCATTATTTTTAAATATGTCATTCAAAAATGACAGCTGTGCATTCTACTGAAGGTCAATACATTTTTCAGTCTGTGCTAAAATGTTCTTGGAAATTAATTATATACGGCTGTCATAAGGCTGAAACTGGCACTTTACTTAAGCCTCCATTATTCTTAAAATGGAAGTAACTACAGAATTAAAAACTATTCAACTTTATGCTCACTTGCACATGTATGAAGTGGCGAGTAAGGTCTGTTATGGAAGTCTAGCAGATGTGAACCATGGCAATACCTCTAACACCAGTAAAACTTGTGAAGGTGTCCTAGAGGGGATAAAAGTGACCCAAGAGTATTATCTGCTTAAGTGATTTACTTGGATTCCCACAAAATGAAAGTGAAGGTTCTAGGATTGAAACCAAGGTTAAAAGGATGCAATTACTGAGACAGCTCAGTTTTACCATTAATGGATATTATAGTGCACAGTGGGTCATTCAGGTGCTTTAGGAAACAATAAAAGCCCACTGTGCTAGTACTTTCTACTTCTAAAACACTAGCTGGGATGTGATGCAGTTCAAAAATGATTGCAGTAATTCACTACATTCCAAGAATCATCAAAACACAGATTATGATGGTAGAGAAGAACTACTGGCTTATATAGTCTGCCATGTTCCCCGCCTATTTATTTGCTTTGCTGATGGAGATTAAAACATTTCACCCTGTGCCCAGGTGATATTTAACCCAGACATTATAAATAACCACTTCCGTCACATTAAAAAGATCACAAGTACAGTGAGCTAGACCTAGTCAACAATCTCAACAAACAAATCAACCAGTTAAATGCATTCTCCTTAACTGTTTACTTTTTCAAACACTTCCTGAGTATTGCTATGTTAGTCTTGTGCAGTCTTGAATTCCTTTACAGTTTTTTTTTTGACACTATTCTCTATCATGAAAGCTAATTTAACCATACACCACCCTTTCTGGTGAAAAAATGCTTCATTTTTTCCACTGATCCCATCTACATTATAACTTAAAATTGTACTCTCATGCATGTTTCTTTTTGAAAAGATAGTATCTACCTGAACTTAAAGATTTCCTGCTAAAATGTTTCTATCCAACCTCCCTCCACCTTTCTCATGTCTGAGCTTTTTTCACTCTTGTAGTCTCTCTGCTTATGGCTTTTCAAGCAGAATGTATGTTAGTTTTCTTTGCCTCCACTTTACTGCCTGTATCTTGATAATGGCTTTATAAAAATGAGATTTTTAAAGATCCCCCTCCCCTCATACCTCCGGTGTGTTCTTACCATCTGACCCCTGTGATATGGCATTGGTCTCCATTCTTTCACATGATTGCACATTTCTTTTGCTTTGATGGTCTATATCCTATTATATTAAGAATGTTTTAACCTTAGTCTATAATCAGCTTAATTTTGTTCACTAAACTTTCATGTTTTACCTTCTCAAATGCCATGCTGAAGTTGATGCAAGTCATTCCCCTAGCTGCTTTTTTATCTAATATCCTGGTTACCCAGTCGAAGAGCTCTATTATATTTGAAAAGACCATACCCCTCTTATTCCATAATTTCAAATTATTGATTCAGTTAAAGGAAGTATACAGAATGGAATGTATTTTTAGAGCAACATAAGTTATTTAGATATGAAATAATGCAGCTTCTGGTATGTCAGCAAAAATGTTTTTCTAAGAAGTCAGTCTGTCTTCTCTCTGAACATTATGCAGACCCAAAGGTCATTTACAAATCTACTAATACATCAAATTGTGCAACTATTCAGTTTTTGGGTGATTGAGAAATAGAGCAATGCATTATGGTAAAAAACATATGAGCAGCAGTGTACAGGGAGGAGATTATTCAGAAAGATGAATGGCAATACAGAGCTACTGAAGGCACAGTATCCATTGTATGCATATAACTGCAAAATGGAATGCATATGAGGGTGAACATTTCTGCATGTTGATGTTCTCTTGGTCCCATTTTTACATGTGTACACCTGTGGGTTATACATGTGGAGTACTTGTGTATGCATAACTGTCTTTTGTAGACCCCATACTGATAGTGGCTTCACCAATGTGTATATTTGCATTGCTTGTCTTGCAGCACTGAGCGGGCAGAAGGTAGTGTGATCTCTGTACAGCAGGCCTCATTTTCCCTTAGCATGTCTTTCAGTCTGTGTACATATGCCATAGTGTAGCTTTGTGGTCTGCTCCTTATCAGTCTGAGGCACCCCCCAACAGCAAGAGAGTACCCTGTCATGTCCTTGTGCTCTTTTCCCTCTCAGGGTGAAACCCCCAACTCTGATAGAAGCGGTCAGTATTGTGTCATGCCCATGAGTTATGTTGCTTCCATGCATCCGTGTGTGCATACTGCAGTCTTAAGGCTCATTACTACTTTCCCTGTTTACTGTTCATGTGCCTGTATTGTAGTACAAACTGTTACTCACTGTGTTCCTGCTGCTCGTTATCATAACTCAGTCTGCAGCACTATGGCAATTGCAAGTTATATCATGACAAAAATAAAGAAAACATGCCTATCATTGTGATTGTGCTAATGATGATAGTGTAAATGTCTTTGGATGAAGAACGTCTCTCCAATAAAACCTCTTTGGAATGGTAATAAAGAAATTGTGTGATTATTTGAGCTACAAAAAATATTTTAATCTTTCTGGTGTGATTGAGCTAATTAGAGGAAGGGGATAATACTACATTTAGCATTTAGTTTCTGCCCCTTTTCCATGTACCATACTGCCTTTTGCATATTTTGAAGCGTATATGTAGCTTCATGAAAGACATGCTAAGGGAAAATGAGGCCTGCTGTACAGAGATCACACTACCTTCTGCCCGCTCAGTGCTGCAAGACAAGCAATGCAAATATACAGTTTGCCATCATCAAAAAATATGGTGAAGCAGAGATCACCGTTTTTGGTTTTACGGTTACAGAAATAAATAAGAATCAGAAAAAGACCAAGCAAATATCCAGGGAAACACCATGCATCGCCTTCCCTCTATTAGAAGAGGCATCTGACACATGGACATGTGTGTTCTATCCTTTAACCAGTTTGCTGTCACGATGAGGGATTAATGTTTAAGAATGCTAGCGAATGCTAGCATATACACAATTTCTTCACATGGTGTTGTATCAAACGCCTTTGTCAGATCAAGATAAGTAGCACAAGTGGCATGACCACTATCTACCCTTTGAATAACCTTCTCAAAACATTGACAAAATTTAGCAGACATGCACTACCTTTTACAAACCAAGTTGTGGTTTCACCCGAATGATATTTTTGGTAGCATGATTAATGAGGCTGGATTTGATGTGCTTCATGGCTTTACAGATCAGATTCCTAAGGCTGATAGGCCTGTAGTTTCCAGGGTCAGTAGGGGGTCCACCCTTGCAGAGCGGCATGACTACAGTAGTGTTCCATGGATCGGGAACATGGCCTCAATCTAGGTTTAGCTTACACAGTTTAAGAAGAGGCTCTTTAGGACATGTTCATTTGTAATGATAGGAGGACGGAGTGACTTGGCGATGATCAGAGCTGGGATGGCAGTTTCAGTGCAGAAATTGGCAGCAAACTTATTTGCCAGTATATTTGGGATATCATTTAGATACAAGTGGGGTATCTCATTGGGGAAAAGTTCAGAACAATGTAAATTATTTCTTAGTTTTCTAATTTTGCTGAAGGACTTGCAGTTATCTTTGGACTCAGATGCTAACCTTAGTTCATATGATGCTTTGTTGGCATTTATAGTGGGCTTGTTTCTTTTTCATGTTTTTATACTGTTTTCATGCTTGGGGCTCTGGCCCCACTTGATGGATTGAGGAGTTTTTCCTTTTCTTATAAAGTTTGTTGACTGACCACTAAGGTGGTTTATTTTTGAATTTCCCAATTTATTGTTTTCTAGAAGGGGGCTGTCAAAATGGTCATATTATCCTTACTGCTACTGGCTGCATATTCAGGATCAATCATGGGAATGCTGTTATTCAGGATCAATCATGGGAATGCTGTTATTCAGGATCAATCATGGGAATGCTGTTATTCAGGATCAATCATGGGAATGCTGTTTTTGTATTTCAAGATTTCATCATATAATTATATAAGGCTTGCCTTTTTGAAGCATCTACAGAAGATGGTGTTCATCAATGGGGGAGTGAAAGTTCCGAGATTAAAAATCACAAGTAGGTTGTCCGACTTAACTGGTGAAGAGCAGACCAGGGGTTGGGACTGGAGCAGGCAGGGACTGTGTTAGTGAGCACCGTATGTTTCTACCCGTTAGCTTTTAGGACAATGTGATCTCCAGAGTTTGTGTACCCAAGCCAGAAATCACTGTGAATCCTATGTTAGGTGCTCTAATTTATTGAAGGGTAGTTGAAATCACTGAGGATTGCACAGGTTTTGTTTGTAGGGAATACATTCTATGAATGCTAGGAATAGTGTGATCATCCAAGGTCATGGAATAGGATTTGTAACAGGTTGTAATGAAACTTTGACTTGTTTAAAGTAAGCTGAACCTCTAATAACGCCCTCCTAGAGACTCTGGATATCAGTCTTGAAGGCAGACGATTACTGATAAACACCGACTCTGCACTTCAGTTTCCAAGTGGCCTAAAGGCGCGGTAAGACAAAATCCAGGAAAGACGGAGAGCTTTCCTTACATCGGAATCATGTCTCCGTAACTACACATACATGGAAATATTCCAGATGCAGAAATGCTTTCAGATCAGGCAGTTTGTTGCTAAGACTTCAGGCATTGAAATGAGCCAGCTTGATGTTCAGCTTGTGATTTGAGTACTTCGTATATGCAGTACTTCATCTGCCATGCTGACATGGAATGATTCAGGAAAGAGAGTATTACATATGCTAGTATGGAAGTCAATGCCCATGCCATTTACTCATGAGAAGATACACAGATCTGATACTTTTGTTCATCTTCATGCCTGTTTGCCTTAATCTGTCTAATAGCAATACTGGGTGCAGATCCTGCTCCTGTATGGTATCCTCCGTACTACAGGATCATCAGTTATACTGAATGTACATCTAGCCTTTTTTTTCTTTTTCAGCTGCTCTTTGAGACATTTCTGAAGGTGAAGAGATTCCATTTGGTAACCTTAGAAATTGATATCTCCCCCAACCCTGGAACTGGATTTGCCAGACCTTTTAGTTAGCATCAATAACAGTGAAGAACTTAGCACAGGACAGTGTTGCAACAACTGTGTCAGTTGTCTGAATTGGAAAATACTCCTTTATGATCCATTTATTTAAGTATTGAGGATCTATACAAGTTATCGGTTTGTTCTATTTCACAACTGTTACCATGCCATTCACCCATTTGTTTGGCTCTGTTTGCTTAACTGTGACCTACATAGCTTCTTTGCACTTAATTTCTTACTTCTATGTCAGAGAGCAACTACAACTCTTCTCAGACCTTGAATCACTGGCATTGTATCAGGAGAAATCTTAACATGATACTCTCCTTTGCAGGCAACCCAGGCCTTTAAACAGTCAGAACACATCTGTAAAACATTATCTGTACCTTGCAATACACATTTCATTCAGCACAATAGAAGATGTATTTCTCAATTTATAGTGAAGCATATATCACAGAAGTTATTTAGTTATATCTGCAGGCTCCACCAGCATTATTTTTAACACCATGGGCTGAATTTAGAGAGGTTACAGTGAGGAGTACACATGATGTACATCTCATGATAACCATTTTCGATTTCAGAAACAGCCCTACCGCAGTGCAACACAAGGGTTCTGTACCATGTTGGGCTATCTCCCAGGCTACCCACAAATGTTAATGAAGCATGCAGGGAGAGTCATCTTTGCTAATTAGCCATGTGCCATTTCTTGGAAATGCTTGTGGCAAAGCATTTAAGTAGCTGTGTAATATAAATTGGAGACGCATGTTAATGCACATAGCCAAAAGCTTGTGTTCACCCATCATGTTAGAGATAAGTGCCGGGGAGTTTTGTAGACAAGTCGAACTGCAAAGTGCATGTATGAGCATATGTGAGGGACTGCATGCATGTGTATGTGCATATGTGTATGTATGTGTATATATGCCTGCCTGGGAGGTCACAGTGAGGTGGTACTTAGGGGGAAGGATAGGTTTTTTTGTATGTGTTTGAGTATGAGTGAATGGGTGAATGTGCACATGAATGTGATGGGGATACTCTGTGTGTGTGTATGTATGAATGTGTATGTGTATGTGCAGGGGGAGCTATCATACCACAACACTCCCCTAAACTAATGTGCAGATCCTGCAACATCGGTGTGAGGGGACACTAGAGATCAGTGATTGCTCTTTTATTTATTTATTTTTTTTAAGTGTCTTTAAGGCATGCTGTAAGTTTTGCATGAAAGGCGTGGGGCAGTGGAAAGACTAAACAGCAGAGATATACTTTATATTATATGCCTTAAATGCAATAAAAAGATTCAAACACCTCATGCACAGGATATTAGTGCTCTGCACCCCCAGAAGACGCCAAGGAGACTGTAAGATATTGCATACATCTCTTGTTAAAAAAAGAGAGTAAAGTATAAAAGGGAAAGGTTTTGAACCCTACAAACTTGACAAACAGGGAAACAGCATTAACCCACTATGCTAACTGAAATAAACTCTGGCATTAATTAATGACTGCAATAGTTTGTCATTTATTAGGGACAAAACACCTAGTGTATGTAACAGGACAATTGTCCTGTAACATAAAGGACAGATGGTTGAGGTGGATGGGTTTATGTCTGTGGGGGTTGATAGTTTTCAGGACAGTAAGAGAAATTACACTCTGATGTATGACATTATTGATTGAGTGTAAGGATCTGTAATTTGTGTGGGCAGCGATAAATAAAGAAGAGACATCTGAGATATTTTGCCAAATTGGAGAAAGGTAAGAGTTATTTTGATGTGTGTGTGAATCAGTGTGCAAGAGTGAATAAGAGGGTAGTGCCTTTGCAAACACAATGGGTGGACTGCCTGTGCTAACTACTGCAGGAAAGTACTGATTTGCACTTTATGTAGTAGAGGGCAATTCAGAAGTATGACATTAGTTGATAATGAATCTTTCCTCAATGAGACTGATGTGTCTCTGAATCATATATTCCATATCATGTAAGCATCTTCATTTGGTTTTATCTCTTATCACCAGCTGTGTTTTTTTTTTTCTGAATTGCCAGGCATGTTGTGAAACCATTGCATTTCATTTGTGAATACAGTAACTTACTGACCTTATTCAAGAAGGACATTCTGCATAGCTGCACAAAAGTGTGAGGTGTCTTTGTGACTGTACTTTCTCATTGCTCTCATGTCCTGACTGGTATCTCTTTGGTATTATCAGACATAATATTCAAGCCTGGGCATTTGCATTTGCTGGAGTCTGTAGTAGCTAATGAGTTACTCAGTAGCTGCAAAACACAAATCATTTTAATCCTACTAAGTGCTGTGCCTCACATATACTATGACTGAAAAGTCTTGGTTTCTTTAACTCTTTTTCCAAGGACTCTACTTGAAAGAGTAATTTGTGTTGTCCGCATTTTTAACCACAATCTAGCCAAATCTGTCACCCAAAGAGTGTTTATACTTGTACATTTTATTAGATTCAGTGCCATAAATGTAGAGTCCAACAAAATTTCACATTCATCCCCGCTGACTGTTTTGACAGTAACCCACATACCTTTTTCCAGTCAAAAGTGATCACTGACACTAGTGAAGGTAGCTTAATTATTATTTGTAGTATATGCACTGCATTCACTGTATGCAGCTGAAAACAATCCACAATTCTACAATGAAGTGTACAATTATAACAATTATATGATTCTACTATGATACAGGCCTTTCCATTTTGTTCTGACCTTTTACCTCTAATACATGTAAATCTTACTGCCACACTTTGACTTTTACAACATGATTGCAACACGTGCATAGCCTACAAGCTCTGTTAATTGCTCTACATTGTGTTACTTGCTCCTGTATTTACACTGTTCCATTGGATGTTGTTACTGTCTGCTAGTTCATAACCAGGCACCATCTCAGAAAACTACATGGTTTCCGTTTCATTGGTTTATTATTACTATTCTTAGGTTATGTGCTTCATTTCGCCTCTGTTCTCATATGCTTTATTTTACAAATGTCCAGTTGCTCAGTCATCCTTTTAAGTTGCATGATGGAAAACTCATTTGCTCTGCACTTTGCCCAGATTGAGTCAGCTTCCCATAATAATTAGTCGCTGACCTGATATTTTTCATTCTGCATGCCATTTTACCTGTTATTATGGAATCATGCAGGATGCCAAACTCAGCCTTGCACTTTGTTTCAACTCCATTACGCAGGCATCAGTTTACACCTACAGCACCTGATTTCTAGGGAAATACTTTATGTATGGTAGAGTCTTGCTCTTTGACCCACAATTTTTCAAGACAGAAACTGTGTCTGGCTTTTCTTCACAGAGGTCAAAAAGTATTACATACCTTAATGACTTTCTCACCTGAGATAGAAAAAATATTATTGTACATTGTATGGTTTCCATTTTTTCAGCAGATCCACTCACAGCCAGCTACAGTTCAAACCACTGAATCCAAAGACTGCTGTTTTCCAAGGTTTCCATGAGAATAAAAATACTACAGATGAAGGACTAATGGCTTACTGGAGCATGATAAACAGAAAATCTTATTAAAAGACTTAACTGTTTGCTTTAAAATAAAAATGTTAATGTCAAAGTTATAAAGCTATGAAAAATAAGACTGCATTTGTGATTGTAATTAAAAATAAGTAATAAAATGAATTAAACTTGCAATTGCCCTTTCATGTGGTACAATGTATAGACCTTCTTGATGAAATGCAGACATACAGAAACAGCTTTTTTTTGTTGTGTCTTTCGGCTTTTCCCGGTTAGGGGTTGCCACAGCGGAACTCCGGTCCGCTAATGATTGGAAGTGGATTTTTACGTACCAGGTTACCAGCCCTGACGCACAACCTTCAACGAAGGCATGCCCCATTCACGTATGCCTCCACACAGAAGATGCTCTAGCTGAGAACTGTACAGAAACAGCTTTAACAGCATAAAATCCAGAGGAAAATGAAAATGCAGTTGCCATATTGAACTCAATTTAAATCTAACACCATGGAGTATGTGACACATTTCCAAGACAAATAGGTAAGAATTGGTAAACACTAGATTTAAACACCAAGAAACCCGATTTCAGGCAGACTCGGAATGTATGGTCATACAAATGGACAATCCCATCAACATTATCTCTCTTTTAAAATCACAAATTCCTAATGCAATGTGTCTTCACATATACATACACATTGACCCACATTATAATTGTCTCTGTATTGTGTTATACCTACTGTTTATGCTGTAGCTCATTTGCATATGTTTTGCACACCAGCTTCCAAATGGAAGAGTAGTAATATATCATTTAAACAGCCATACTGGGCAACTATCTCTCAGTTTAAATGCTAACCTTTTCACTGTATTTCTTTACATGCTAAACCTATACAGTGTGCAAGATATCTCTGTATCCTGTGCACAAGTTTGACACAGATGGTTAAGGGTATGATTTGCAAATAAATCCTCATTTCTCTGCTTGCATAGCTTATGACTAAGGCTACATAGCAGAGTAAACTCTGCTTCATTTTTAACACCTATGCCTTTAGTGAATGAGCTAGTGTACCAAACAATTCAAGATTCCCCGGCTACAAATACACATGTTCTCACACACTATGAGCTAGTGTACCAAGCATTTCAAGATTCCCCGGCTACAAATACACATGTTCTCACACAGTATGAGCTAGTGTACCAAGCATTTCAAGATTCCCCGGCTACAAATACACATGTTCTCAAACACTATGAGCTAGTGTACCAAGCATTTCAAGATTCCCTGGCTAGAAATACACATGTTTTCACACACTATGAGCTAGTGTACCAAACATTTCAAGATTCCCTGACTATGAATACACATGTTCTCACACACTATGAGCCAGTATACCAAGCATTTCAAGATTCCCCGGCTACAAATACACATGTTCTCACACACTATGAGCTAGTGTACCAAGCATTAGAAGATTCCCCGGCTACAAATACACATGTTCTCAAGCACTATGAGCTAGTGTACCAAACATTTCAAGATTCCCCGGCTATGAATACACATGTTCTCACACACTATGAGCTAGTGTACCAAACATTTCAAGATTCCCCGGCTATGAATACACATGTTCTCACACAATATGAGCTAGTGTACCAAGCATTTCAAGATTCCCCGGCTATGAATACACATGTTCTCACACAATATGAGCTAGTGTACCAAGCATTTCAAGATTCCCTGCCTACAAATACACATGTTCTCACACACTATGAGCTAGTGTACCAAACATTTCAAGATTCCCAGGCTATGAATACACATGTTCTCACAAACTATGAGCTAGTGTACCAAACATTTCATGAATACACATGTTCTCACACACTATGAGCTAGTGTACCAAACATTTCAAGATTCCCCGGCTATGAATACACATGTTCTCACACAATATGAGCTAGTGTACCAAGCATTTCAAGATTCCCCGGCTATGAATACACATGTTCTCACACAATATGAGCTAGTGTACCAAGCATTTCAAGATTCCCTGCCTACAAATACACATGTTCTCACACACTATGAGCTAGTGTACCAAACATTTCAAGATTCCCAGGCTATGAATACACATGTTCTCACACACTATGAGCTAGTGTACCAAGCATTTCAAGAATCCCCGGCTACAAATACACATGTTCTCACACACTATGAGCTAGTGTACCAAACATTTCAAGATTCCCCGGCTACCAATACACATGTTCTCACACACTATGAGCTAGTGTACCAAACATTTCAAGATTACCCTGGATACAAATACACATGTTCTCAAACACTATGAGCTAGTGTACCAAGCATTTCAAGATTCCCCGGCTACAAATACACATGTTCTCACACACTATAAGTTAGTGTACCAAACATTTCAAGATTCCCGTCTACGAATACACATGTTCTCACACACTATGAGCTAGTGTACCAAACATTTCAAGATTCCCGGGCTACAAATACACATGTTCTCACACACTATGAGCTAGTGTACCAAGCATTTCAAGGTTCCCCGGCTACAAATACACATGTTCTCACACACTATGAGGTAGTGTACCAAACATTTCAAGATTCCCCCGCTATGAATGCACATGTTCTCACACACTATGAGCTAGTGTACCAAACATTTCAAGATTCCCTGGCTACAAATACACATGGTCTGATGGACTATGAGCTAGTGTACCAAGCATTTCAAGATTCCCCGGCTACAAATACATATGTTCTCACACACTATGAGCTAGTGTACCAAACATTTCAAGATTCCCCGGCTATGAATACACATGTTCTCACACACTATGAGCTAGTGTATCAAGCATTTCAAGATTCCCCAGCTACGAATACACATGTTCTCACACACTATGAGCTAGTGTACCAAACATTTCAAGATTCCCGGGCTATGAATACACATGTTCTCACACACTATGAGCTAGTGTACCAAGCATTTCAAGATTCCCCGGCTACAAAAACACATGTTCTCACACACTATGAGCTAGTGTACCAAACATTTCAAGGTTCCCCGGCTATGAATACACATGTTCTCAGACACTATGAGCTAGTGTACCAAGCATTTCAAGGTTCCCTGGCTACAAATACACATGTTCTCACACACTATGAGCTAGTGTACCAAACATTTCAAGATTCCCAGGCTATGAATACACATGTTCTCACACACTATGAGCTAGTGTACCAAACATTTCAAGATTCCCTGGCTACGAATAAACATGTTCTCACACACTATGAGCTAGTGTACCAAGCATTTCAAGATTCCCCGGCTACAAATACACATGTTCTCACACACTATGAGCAAGTGTACCAAACATTTCAAGATTCCCCGGCTACGAATACACATGTTCTCACACACTATGAGCTAGTGTACCAAACATTTCAAGATTCCCCGGCTACAAATACACATGTTCTCACACACTATGAGCTTGTGTACCAAGCATTTCAAGATTCCCTGGCTATGAATACACATGATCTCACACACTATGAGCTAGTGTACCAAACATTTCAAGATTCCCCGGCTATGAATGCACATGTTCTCAGACACTATTTGCTAGTGTACCAAGCATTTCAAGATTCCCCAGCGACAAATACACATGTTCTCACACACTATGAGCTAGTGTACCAAACATTTCAAGATTCCCCGGCTATGAATACACATGCTCTCACATACTATGAGCTAGTGTACCAAGCATTTCAAGGTTCCCCAGCTATGAATACACATGTTCTCACACACTATGAGCTAGTGTACCAAGCATTTCAAGATTCCCCGGCTATGAATACACATGTTCTCACACACTATGAGCTAGTGTACCAAACATTTCAAGATTCCCCGGCTATGAATACACATGTTCTCACACACTATGAGCTAGTGTACCAAGCATTTCAAGATTCCCCGGCTACAAATACTCATGTTCTCACACACTATGAGCTAGTGTACCAAGCATTTCAAGATTCCCCGGCTACAAATACACATGTTCTCACACACTATGAGCTAGTGTACCAAGCATTTCAAGATTCCCCGGTTATGAATACATATGTTCTCACACACTATGAGCTAGTGTACCAAACATTTCAAGATTCCCCGGCTATGAATACACATGTTCTTAAACACTACGAGCTAGTGTACCAAGCATTTCAAGATTCCCCAGCTACAAATACACATGTTCTCACACACTATGAGCTAGTGTACCAAGCATTTCAAGATTCCACGGCTACAAATACACATGTTCTCACACACTATGAGCTAGTGTACCAAGCATTTCAAGATTCCCTGGCTACAAATACACATGTTTTCACACACTATGAGCTAGTGTACCAAACATTTCAAGATTCCCTGGCTATGAATACACATGTTCTCACACACTATGAGCTAGTGTACCAAGCATTTCAAGATTCCCCGGCTAAAAATACACATGTTCTCACACACTTTGAGATAGTGTACTAAGCATTTCAAGGTTTCCCGGCTATGAATACACATGTTCTCACACACAATGAGCTAGTGTACCAAACATTTCAAGATTGCCTGAGTACAAATACACATGTTGTCACACACTATGAGCTAGTGTACCAAGCATTTCAAGATTCCTCGGCTACAAATTCACATGTTCTCATACACTACGAACTAGTGTACCAAGCATTTCAAGGTTCCCCGGCTAGGAATACACATGTTCTCACACACTATGAGCTAGTGTACCATGCATTTCAAGGTTCCCCGGCTATGAATACACATGTTCTCACACACTATGAGCTAGTGTACCAAGCATTTCAAGATTGCCTGAGTACAAATACACATGTTGTCACGCACTATGAGCTAGTGTACCAAGCATTTCAAGATTCCCCGGCTATGAATACACATGTTCTCACACACTATGAGCTAGTGTACCAAACATTTCAAGATTGCCTCAGTACAAATACACATGTTGTCGCACACTATGAGCTAGTGTACTAAGCATTTCAAGATTCCCCGGCTACAAATACACATGTTCTCACACACTATGAGCTAGTGTACCAAGCATTTCAAGGTTCCCCGGCTAGGAATACAGATGTTCTCACACACTATGTGCTTGTGTACCATGCATTTCAATGTTCCCCGGCTACGAATACACATGTTCTCAGACACTATGAGCTAGTGTACCAAGCATTTCAAGATTCCCCGGCTACAAATACACATGTTCTCACACACTATGAGCTAGTGTACCAAGCATTTCAAGGTTCCTCGGCTAAGAATACACATGTTCTCACACATTATGAGCTAGTGTACCATGCATTTCAATGTTCCCCGGCTACGAATACACATGTTCTCACACACTATGAGATAGTGTACCAAGCATTTCAAGATTCCCCGGCTATGAATACACATGTTCTCACACACTATGAGCTAGTGTACCAAGCATTTCAAGATTCCCCAGCTACAAATACACATGTTCTCACACACTATGAGCTAGTGTACCAAGAATTTCAAAATTTCCCAGCTACAAATACACATGTTCTCACACACTATGAGCTAGTGTAGCAAGCATTTCAAGGTTCCTCGGCTAAGAATACACATGTTCTCACACACTATGAGCTAGTGTACCAAACATTTCAAGATTCCCCGGCTACAAATACACATGTTCTCACACACTATGAGCTAGTGTACCAAGCTTTTCAACATTCCCCGGCTATGAATAAAGATGTTCTCACACACTATGAGCTAGTGTACCAAGCATTTCAAGGTTCCCCGGCTACAAATACTTATGTTCTCACACACTATGATCTACTATACCAAGCATTTCAAGTTTCCCTGGCTATGAATACACATGTTCTCACACACTATGAGCTAGTGTACCAAGCATTTCAAGATTCCCCGGCTACTAATACACATGTACTCACACACTATGAGCTAGTGTACCAAGCTTATCAAGATTCCCCAGCTACAAATACACATGCTGTCACACACTATGAGCTAGTGTACCAAGCATTTCAAGGTGCCATGGCTACGAATACACATGTTCTCACACACTATGAGCTAGTGTAGCAAACATTTCAATATTCCCTGGCTACGAATACACATGTTCTCACACACTATGAGCTAGTGCACCAAGCAATTCAAGGTTCCCTGGCTATGAATACACATGTTCTCACACACTATGAGTTAGTGTACCAAGCATTTCAAGTTTCCCCGGCTAGGAATGCACATGTTCTCACACACTATGAGCTAGTGTACCAAGCATTTCAAGATTCCCCGGCTACGAATACACATGTTCTCACACACTATGAGCTAGTGTGCCAAACATTTCAAGATTCCCTGGCTATGAATACTCATGTTCTCACACACTATGAGCTAGTGTACCAAGCATTTCAAGGTTCCCCGGCTATGAATACACATGTTCTCACACACTATGGGCTAGTGTACGAAGCATTTCAAGATTCCCCGGCTATGAATACACATGTTCTCACACACTATGAGCTAGTGTACCAAGCATTTTAAGGTTGCCCAGCTATGAATACACATGTTCTCACACACTATGAGCTAGTGTACCAAGCCATTCAAGATTCCCTGGCTACAAATACACATGTTCTCACACACTATGAGCTAGTGTACCAAGTATTTCAAGATTCCCTGGCTATGAATACACATGTTCTCACACACTATGAGCTAGTGAACCAAGCATTTCAAGATTCCCCGGTTACGAATACACATGTTCTTACACACTATGAGCTAGTGTACCAAGCATTTCAAGATTCCCCGGCTACAAATACACATGTTCTCACACACTATGAGCTAGTGTACCAAGCATTTCAAGGTTCCCCGGCTATGAATACCCATGTTCTCACACACTATGAGCTAGTGTAGCAAACATTTCAAGATTCCCCGGCTACAAATACACATGTTCTCACACACTATGAGCTAGTGTACCAAGCATTCCAAGATTCACCGGCTATGAATACACATGTTCTCACACACTATGAGCTAGTGTACCAAGCATTTCAAGGTTCCCCGGCTACAAATACATATGTTCTCACACACTATGCGCTAGTGTACCAAGTATTTCAAGGTTCTCTGGCTATGAATACACATGTTCTCACACACTATGAACTAGTGTACCAAGCATTTAAAGATTCCCCGGCTACAAATACACATGTTCTCACACACTGAGCTAGTGTACCAAGCATTTCAAGGTTCCCCGGCTATGAATACACATGTTCTCACACACTATGAGCTAGTGTACCAAGCATTTCAATATTTCCTGGCTATGAATACACATGTTCTCACACACTATGAGCTAGTGTACAAAGCATTTCAAGGTTCCTCGGCTATGAATACACATGTTCTCACACACTATGAGCTAGTGTATCAAGCATTTCAAGATTCCTTGGCTACAAATACACATGTTCTCACACATTTTGAGCTAGTGACCAAGCATTTCAAAGTTCTCCGGCTATGAATACACATGTTCTCACACACTATGAGCTAGTGTACCAAGCATTTCAAGATTCCCCGGCTATGAATACACATGTTCTCACACACTATGAGCTAGTGTACTAAGCATTTCAGGGTTCCCCGGCTATGAATACACATGTTCTCACACACTATGAGCTAGTGTACCAAGCATTTCCAGGTTCCCTGGCTATGAATACACATTTTCTCACACACTATGCGCTAGTGTACCAAACCTTTCAAGATTCCCTGGCTATGAATACACATGTTCTCACACACTATGAGCTAGTGTACCAAGCATTTCAAGGTTCCTCGGCTGTGAATACACATGTTCTCACACACTATGAGCTAGTGTACAAAGCATTTCAAGGTTCCCCAGCTATGAAAACACATGTTCTCATACACTATGAGCTAGTGTACCAAGCATTTCAAGGTTCCCCGGATATGAATACACATGTTCTCACACACTATGAGCTAGTGTACCAAACATTTCAAGGTTCCCCAGCTATGAATACACATGTTCTCACGCACTATGAGCTATTGTACCAAGCATTTCAAGGTTCCCCGTCTATGAATACACATGTTCTCACACACTATGAGCTAGTGTACCAAGCATTTCAAGATTCCCCGGCTATGAATACACATGTTCTCACACACTATGAGCTAGTGTACCAAACATTTCAAGGTTCCCCGGCTATGAATAAACATGATCTCACACACTATGAGCTAGTGTACCAAGAATTTCAAGGTTCCCCGGGTATGAATACACATGTTCTCACACACTATGAGCTAGTGTACCAAGCATTTCAAGTTTCCCCGGCTATGAATACACATGTTCTCACACACTATGAGCTAGTGTACCAAGAATTTCAAGATTCCCTGGCTACAAATACACATGTTCTCACACACTATGAGCTAGTGTACCAAGCATTTCAAGGTTCCCCAGCTATGAATACACATGTTCTCACACACTATGAGCTAGTGTACCAAGCATTTCAAGATTCCCCGGCTACAAATACACATGTTCTCACACACTATGAGCTAGTGTACCAAGCATTTCAAGGTTCCCCGGCTATGAATACACATGTTCTCACACACTATGAGCTAGTGTACCAAACATTTCAAGATTCCCCGGCTACAAATACACATGTTCTCACACACTATGAGCTAGTGTACCAAGCATTTCAAGATTCCCCTGCTATGAATACACATGTTCTCACACACTATGAGCTAGTGTACCAAGCATTTCAAGGTTCCCCAGCTATAAATACACATGTTCTCACACACTATGAGCTAGTGTACCAAGCATTTCAAGATTCCCCGCTACAAATACACATGTTCTCACACCCTATGAGCTCGTGTCCCAAGCATTTCAAGGTTCTCCGGCTATAAATACACATGTTCTCACACACTATGAGCTAGTGTACCAAGCATTTCAAGGTTCCCCGGCTATGAATACACATGTTCTCACACACTATGAGCTAGTGTACCAAACATTTCAAGGTTCCCCGGCTATGAATACACATGTTCTCACACACTATGAGCTAGTGTACCAAACATTTCAAGGTTCCCCGCCTATGAATACACATGTTCTCACACACTATGAGCTAGTGTACCAAGCATTTCAAGGTTCCCCGGCTATGAATACACATGTTCTCACACACTATGAGCTAGTGTACCAAACATTTCAAGGTTCCCCGGCTATGAATACACATGTTCTCACACACTATGAGCTAGTGTACCAAACATTTCAAGGTTCCCCGGCTATGAATACACATGTTCTCACACACTATGAGCTAGTGTACCAAGCATTTCAAGGTTCCCTGGCTACAAATACACATGTTCTCACACACTATGAGCTAGTGTATCAAACATTTCAAGGTTTCCCGGCTATGAATATGCATGTTCTCATTCACTATGAGCTAGTGTACCAAGCATTTCAAGGTTCCCCGGCTATGAATGCACATGTTTTCACACCCTATGAGCTAGTGTACCAAGCATTTCAAGATTCCCCGGCTATGAATACACATGTTCTCACACACTATGAGATAGTGTAACAAACATTTCAAGGTTTCCCGGCTATGAATACACATGTTCTCACACACTATGAGCTAGTGTACCAAGCATTTCCAGGTTCCCTGGCTATGAATACACATTTTCTCACACACTATGCGCTAGTGTACCAAACCTTTCAAGATTCCCTGGCTATGAATACACATGTTCTCACACACTATGAGCTAGTGTACCAAGCATTTCAAGGTTCCTCGGCTGTGAATACACATGTTCTCACACACTATGAGCTAGTGTACAAAGCATTTCAAGGTTCCCCAGCTATGAAAACACATGTTCTCATACACTATGAGCTAGTGTACCAAGCATTTCAAGGTTCCCCGGATATGAATACACATGTTCTCACACACTATGAGCTAGTGTACCAAACATTTCAAGGTTCCCCAGCTATGAATACACATGTTCTCACGCACTATGAGCTATTGTACCAAGCATTTCAAGGTTCCCCGTCTATGAATACACATGTTCTCACACACTATGAGCTAGTGTACCAAGCATTTCAAGATTCCCCGGCTATGAATACACATGTTCTCACACACTATGAGCTAGTGTACCAAACATTTCAAGGTTCCCTATGAATAAACATGATCTCACACACTATGAGCTAGTGTACCAAGAATTTCAAGGTTCCCCGGGTATGAATACACATGTTCTCACACACTATGAGCTAGTGTACCAAGCATTTCAAGTTTCCCCGGCTATGAATACACATGTTCTCACACACTATGAGCTAGTGTACCAAGAATTTCAAGATTCCCTGGCTACAAATACACATGTTCTCACACACTATGAGCTAGTGTACCAAGCATTTCAAGGTTCCCCAGCTATGAATACACATGTTCTCACACACTATGAGCTAGTGTACCAAGCATTTCAAGATTCCCCGGCTACAAATACACATGTTCTCACACACTATGAGCTAGTGTACCAAGCATTTCAAGGTTCCCCGGCTATGAATACACATGTTCTCACACACTATGAGCTAGTGTACCAAACATTTCAAGATTCCCCGGCTACAAATACACATGTTCTCACACACTATGAGCTAGTGTACCAAGCATTTCAAGATTCCCCTGCTATGAATACACATGTTCTCACACACTATGAGCTAGTGTACCAAGCATTTCAAGGTTCCCCAGCTATAAATACACATGTTCTCACACACTATGAGCTAGTGTACCAAGCATTTCAAGATTCCCCGCTACAAATACACATGTTCTCACACCCTATGAGCTCGTGTCCCAAGCATTTCAAGGTTCTCCGGCTATAAATACACATGTTCTCACACACTATGAGCTAGTGTACCAAGCATTTCAAGGTTCCCCGGCTATGAATACACATGTTCTCACACACTATGAGCTAGTGTACCAAACATTTCAAGGTTCCCCGGCTATGAATACACATGTTCTCACACACTATGAGCTAGTGTACCAAACATTTCAAGGTTCCCCGCCTATGAATACACATGTTCTCACACACTATGAGCTAGTGTACCAAGCATTTCAAGGTTCCCCGGCTATGAATACACATGTTCTCACACACTATGAGCTAGTGTACCAAACATTTCAAGGTTCCCCGGCTATGAATACACATGTTCTCACACACTATGAGCTAGTGTACCAAACATTTCAAGGTTCCCCGGCTATGAATACACATGTTCTCACACACTATGAGCTAGTGTACCAAGCATTTCAAGGTTCCCTGGCTACAAATACACATGTTCTCACACACTATGAGCTAGTGTATCAAACATTTCAAGGTTTCCCGGCTATGAATATGCATGTTCTCATTCACTATGAGCTAGTGTACCAAGCATTTCAAGGTTCCCCGGCTATGAATGCACATGTTTTCACACCCTATGAGCTAGTGTACCAAGCATTTCAAGATTCCCCGGCTATGAATACACATGTTCTCACACACTATGAGATAGTGTAACAAACATTTCAAGGTTTCCCGGCTATGAATACACATGTTCTCACACACTATGAGCTAGTGTACCAAACATTTCAAGGTTCCCTGGCTATGAATACAGATGTTCTCACACACTGCTCTATGTGCTGCGTAGTCACATCTACCACAGGTCTGCTCTTGCTATTTGTGTCCTTTGATACCTTTGCCAGGTGTGGGGAGAGGTCAGTGAAAGACAAGTTGTTGTATCGCTACCTTTTTAGGAATGTGGCACACTTCTGAGTATCGCATTATTTTACTGATGAGTATTTGGTTAATATTTGACTTTTCAGCACTGCACTGCAAGTATGTATCATGGGTCTGGCTACATTCAGGAATTTCACCTTGTCTTCATGGTGCAGTACCTAAAATAAAATTTAGTCGTGGGCATGCAAGCAGCACTAAAGCCTCCTTGTATACTTTCTGTTTTATCGACCACGTGTTTAGTACCTTTTCTTATCTCTAAAGTGCAGTTGCTAAAATATCCATCTAACAAAGTATATGGGTGTGCTTTTAATCATTTTCCTCTGATTTCCATTATCACACCTCTGCAGCACTTTGGAAGCAGCTTTGCACTGTTCAGTGTAGCATTTACTGTATATTATCAACAGCAGTTTGGGCTTTGTCTGGATATGTGATTAGATAAATAAAACCTCGGGATGCTGTGTAGGACTATTACTAGGTCTGTGGGGAATGCCCAGTTTGGAAAGTTTAATTTTAAGTGATCATTGCACTAGACCTTACAATTTAGTTTGCATGATGACAAGAGGCTGATCACAGCATGGCATAATGTCTCAACTTCTATGCTGATGGGAAGCAACAATAGCTTACTTGTATGCAGAACCAGACCATGGCCTAATGGGGTCCTAGACAGGATAATGGTCTACCCTCCAGCCAAACCAATATCCCATTATTTGGCTGTCTGTCCCCAATTACCATAAAACACTGTTCAAACCTGTCAGAATGCAAAATGTTTTCTTTACTTTTACAATGATCACAGATATTTGGATTTAATTTAAACCTTTTATTTCAAAATTTACAGCAAAAACATTGATAGACATTTGTCATTTACTAAACAAACTGAAACTCTCCCACTGAACACAGACTTGACATGAACAACAGTAAAACTTCTCTTTCTTTTAAGCTCTCATTTATTTATTAAAAGTGAATCTGTCAAGCCATTAAGCCTTAAGATATGTACTTGGAGTCATAATCAAACAGCATATATCAAAGCACTAATTTGTGGCAATGTGAAGGTTGCAAGTATTCAAAGACCTTGTTTGATGCCTTTGCTAATAGTCTGGGAGAGCTCACTGGATGCAAGTGTCCGTTTTCAGGAGATGAGAAGGAACATTGTCTGAAATTACTTGGTCAAAGTCACAGTAGACAGACAAAAGCTGACAGAATTAAACTGTGCATTACTGGATGCAGCTCATGAACAGCTGAGCTCATAGATTTACTGTTCAGCACTAAGTGCTAGACTAACACTGTTTTCAGCGGTCAACAAAATGAGGAAATCATGACTTGTACCCAAAGAACATGGTTTATTTGATCATGGTTCTCTCTACCATAATTGAGTCCTTTATTTATAGCATAACTACATGCATCTATACATGAATACACACCCACATACACACATCCATGTGATCATCAGTTTCAGCCCCTTGCATTTCTGTGTACACCTCTGATGTTTTTGTGCAAGTGGATGAACAAATACATAATGACCTAGAAATGTATTTCACCTTGCTGGTGTGAGTTCCATATAGTGCACTATACAATTAAGAACTATTCTGTTTGTGCATGCATGCACACCCACATAAATGTGTATGGCAGCACATCTCAAATGTCTTTTTGAGATATAGAGAATGAGACATGCTTTATAACCCATTGCAACTCCCCTCTACTTTCTCAATTTCGTTGTTCAAAAATCAAAGACAAAGTCCCAAAGTTGGGAATAGATTTTAGATATTTCTCTGATATACTTAGAACATGGGCTACAATAAGAATCTTTACAGTAACAAGCATTTCCTGAAGAATATAAAGTCTGAAACTCATATGCCTGTTTATTGACCACAATACATAACAATTTGCCAAAAAGCCACACATTTAACAAGGAACGGACTAAGAAAACTTCAACTTCTTTACTCAAGAATTCTGGAAAAATACAACAATCATAGGGGGCCACTATTTGTTAACTGCATATACCCAGTGGAGAAAGTATTCAATTTTCAGGAGCATTGGCCACAATACACAACAATTTGCCAAAAAGCCACACATTTAACAAGGAACTGACTAAGAAAACTTCAACTTCTTTACTCAAGAATTCTGGAAAAATACAACAATTATAGGGGGCCAATATTTGTTAACTGCATATACCCAGTGGAGAAAGTATTCAATTTTCAGGAGCAACCCAGGAGCATTTTCTGGTTGAGTGACTTTCTCAAAGTCAGGCAGTAGGAAAACTGAAGTGGCAGGAATCAAGTTTTATACTTCTGGCGAAAGGAAGCTGTTTGTCAACAGACTGAATGGCATACAACTTTAACTTACTTACAAAAATTAATAGAACAGTAAGAGCTATGAATCTCTGAGTGGCATTTTTGACTGATTGCAATCCTCAGTTATGTATCAGAAAATAAAGAATTTAATTTGGAACAGGATAAATATATGAGGCAATATTATAGTTGTTCTGCAAAAATGGAGTCAGGTGAGAGGAAGACAACAGTAAATCACCTAAGTTCACAGAACAACAGATATTGCATAGACATGCATTTTCAGAATAATGAGAACTTTGAAACTCTGAGTCATAATAACTACTGTTTGTAATTATCACTGATTTACCAGAAAATCAGACATTTTACTGTGGACAGCAAATATATGAGACAAAATCAGGGACAGATGAGAAACACTGCTTTGCCATCTGCATGACAGTGCACAGACACACGCACACACACCAAATGTACTGCACAGTTACTTGCCACAGCCACATGGTAATGTCTATAGTGCTGTGCAATATCTTTCTTTTTTCTGAAAAATACCATGTTACTGCTTGATTGCTTGCCTGCTACTTCTCTATTTAGACTGTCCCAAGCTTTACATTCTTGTTGTACATTAAAGTAGAGCAGAGCCAGATTACAAAGGTAAAATCAGAGTTGAGAGGTGTGGGTGGAACACATTTTTTTGGGAATACTTACATTTCTGCTCCCTGTCCAGCACTGGGTCCAACTGCCTCTGCTTGATCCCGCTCTGCTTGTAAGTAACAAATATAGCACTGTCATGTTTAGAGGTTCTCATTGTATCTGACTATGCTACTGTTCATTGTGGTAGTCAGATATTGTATCTAAGCCTGTCCCTGCTCATTATCATCAGTGAGAATATTTTCTCTTTTAAAACTACTATATTCTTATTGTGTTTAAGATGGTCATTGGTTATGTTTTATGTATGTATATACTATGTGTTCTATTTTCATGTTGATGTGTTGATTTCTGTGTTGCTGTAGGCAAAATAGTACATTTCAACATTTATACATTGTAATATTACTCCATGCATCTGAATCTGTGAATGTACCGTAGCACATCAATTCAGTGTACTGTTCATTGCTATACTCTTGATTCATGACTGAAAAGGATCCATTTGGGTTAGCCCACTTCCCCACATAACAAAAATAATTAATAAATAAATGCATAAATAAACATCACAGAAAGCTTCACAAGAAAACAAAGTGAAGGCAAGAGAAAACTGGTGCAAATGCAGTTGATTAACTTCAAACTACAGGAAGTGCTCCAACTTCTCTGACTCACATTCCTGAAGTGGATTTGTCTTGTGTGCAACTTCGGATAGTACTGGGGACAGAAGAAACAAATATGTTTTCTGGATCATATTACAGGATTTGAAGGGTAGTGCAAAGATGAAATATAATGCAGCGCTGGATAGGGTAAAGCTAAGGTGGCAGCAGAATAATTCCCTGTGCAAAACACTGCTGCAGTAAAGCCGTATACAGCTGTGAACAAAGATGTAGTATTCTGCTGGGAAAGGCATAGCTCATCCACCAAGCATTAAAAACATAGTACCTGCCTTTACAAACCATAATACAGAGTCAAAAAGAAGAGCACTTGATTTTCATAACAGACAGTCTTTATATATGTGACCCTATACAGTTAGTGGCAGTAAATCTTTATAGACACAGTTTACGCATTTAATAAAGCATATACCCATAAAAAGGTCTGATAAGTCGAGGAGGAGCAACTCTAAATCTAAGGGACAAAATCATAATGATACGCTTAAATCAGCAGGTGAGAGGTATGATCAAAGGGGCTTGTATTATTACCCCATTTATTTATTTTGAACAGCACCACTATATTAGCCCAGTATTTGAACTACCTGTGCAAGTTAGTCACCATATTTTTAATAAGATTATGTATTCTGAATTACTTTGTATTTATATATCCAGGGAATGCAATGCGGCCTCATTATGTCAAAAATCTGACATTGATGCTTACTCAGCAATGACACCTGCTGGGAGTTCCTAGTACATGTCAAGTAGCCCCTTATATTATCATAAGATTATGCTATCAGGCCTTGTACTTTTACTAGTAATACATCCTGAGAGGGCCTGTATTTGTACAAATTGAGCGACTACGTATTTAGAATGATAACACAATTGTCAAGCTATGTTGTCCTATATTAGCCACAGGTTTTGAGTTGCCCTATATTTAAAGTGACAGCACAGGTGACTTGCCCACCCACTGGGAGGTGCTTACTTGCTGAGTAGCCTGCACATACACTGGGTATATGTGTGAATTTCCCTTCTGTGTACTGATAATACATGAATACAGTTCCTATATTTACATGGGCACCATATGTTGACAAACCCTGTATCTATACTGGTAGCACAGACTCATTTGTATACATGTGTGTGTGTGTGTGTGTGTGTGTGTGTGCATATATATATATATATATATATATATATATATATATATATATATATATATATGTGTGTGTATATATATATATATATATATATATATATATATATATATATGTGTGTGTGTGTATGGGTCTACCATCTTTCCACAAAAGCCATTTCTATGAATCCAAGTTGAGCAGCTCCACTTCTCAAAAATGCCATTCTATCGAAAGCACGGACTGCTGAAATCCTTTCCCTGTGAAAGAAACCACTTGGCCACCATGGGAACAACTAAACAGACCACCTCTAAACCCACCCTAGTGGGGGTCCTCGCCCTTACCAACTCTGCGATTGCACTACACTGACGAAAGAGCAAAGTTCACCATGGTGGCCAAGTGATTCCTTTCACAGGGAAAGGATTTAAGCAGTCCATACTTTCGATGGAAAGGTGTTTCGGAGAAGTGGAGTCGCTCAACTTGGATACTTGGATTCATAGAAATGTGCTTTATATATATATATATATATATATATATATATATATATATATATATATATATACTGAGAGAGAGAGAGAGAGAAATACTTGGTGTATGTGATGAGGTACTATCTAGTACTGTATATACTGGGTGCCTGTGCAGAGTTACCTACTTGTACATGGTGAATGTTCCAGTAACAGGTATTGTACTGCCTTTTATTTACACTGGATGGACTTATTGAATAGCCCTGTATATGTAGCATGTGCTGGGCTTGGTATAGTACCCTGAGGGTCACACCATATTTTCTGAGAGTTGACACTACTTGGGCAGCAGGAATTTCACAAACCTGACTTTTAATAGGAGGACATAGTCTCTGAGACTGGTTTATTTGGACATTTGACTTAGGACAGAGAAAGACAAAGCAGTACAGTTTACAGTGTTTTCTCTGTGCTTTTATAGTTCTGGCTGATCATTTCCTCAGATTACAAACTCATCAGCCATTGTATTTCACCTGACTAACTGAAGGATTACCTTTTCATATTTATTTATTTTATTTTATTTTACATTTGTTGACTGGGCTAGTCCAACTGGATACATGTCCATTTTCAGTGGAGGCCCAGGGAGATAAGCTCCAAACTATGCTAAGTAACAATATTGCAAAGAATAAATTAAAAAATTAAATAGACAATAAAGACAGAAGACAAAAATACACACCGATAAACATTCATATACCTTTTCTTCATTGATTGAATTACAGAAAGTGCCCCCCCCCCCCATGTAAGCAGATGATTAGGTAAAAGGACAGACATTTGTCTTAGAGAAAAGTAGGAAAGGTAAGATGGATTTAGGTGGTTATTGGGTATGATAAGGATTATACCCACTAGAAAAACAGAAATAAATACATATAAGGTTGAAATGCAGGTGCTTGGAATAGGGGTAATTTTCTTATTTTATGTAATACAGGGTAGTTTGCAGGTACTAGAAGACAGGAGAAGATTAAAGCCAAAAAAGCAACATTAGTAATTAGGTTTGGTTATTGAATGATGGTGAAAACAGTAATACTACATTTAGTTTTAATCTGGGTTAGTGCATGGACAAAGCCATTGGGTTTTAAGGAGTAGTTTTATTCGATTCTTGAAGAGTGGTAATGATGAAAGTAATTGTAGATTGCTGGGAAGCCTGTTCCAGATTCTCCCGACTGAATTAGAGAAGAGGGAGTCACCTGCTTTGTTAAAGGATTTCTGGATGGTTACTTGTCATTTATTCACTGAGCGAAGGGTAGTGAGATTACTATAGGGAGAGATGAGGCTACTGAGAATAGGGTGTCTGTGGGCTGATGTGATATTTTATGGGTGATGATAAGTTGTTGAAAAAGTATCTGGTTTTGAAGTTCTAGCCAACCAAGCTGTTTAAGATTTAGACAGTGGTGGGTTTTAAATGGGGAGCCAATGGCAAATCTGGTAATGTTGTTGTAGGAGGTTGCCAATTTATTAAGGTTACTTTTGGAGAGATTGGTATAAATGAGGGAGGCATAGAGGAGGGTAGAGATAAGGTGGGTATGGGCAATGGTGGTTCTGGCTTCAGGGGTAAGAAAAGATTTTATACGATAGAGAGAGCCAAGTTTTCTGTTTACAGTTTTGATAGTCATGTTAATATGTGAATCAAAGTTAAGATGTTGATCAATTGTTAGGCCTAATAGTTTGGTAGTTGGGTCTGGTGCAATGATAGTGCCATTACTGGTCTTGACAGTGAGGTGAATAGGGAAAGACGTAAGTGTTGGGGTAAAAAGCAGTAGCTTAGTTTTTTTGGCATTTAGTAGGAGGCAACGTTGTAGGAACGAATTCTCAACTGAGCTAAATACAGTTTGAATAATGGTTTGGAGTTAAGGAGCAGATGAGGCAGTACATACTAGAGTAGAATCATCTGCATATTGAATGCAGGTGGCTTGAGGAATATTTAGATGTAGATCATTAATGAATATAGAGAAGAGGAGAGGTCCTAGGATAGAGCCTTGTGGGACCCCCAAAGTAATAGAAAGATGAGAGGAAATGTGATTGTCCCAGATGACCGCTTGCTGTCTATTTTCTAAATAGGACTTGAACCATTGTAGTGTTTGTGAGGTGAATGAGAGAGTATTTAGTATGTTTAGAAATATTTGGTGGTTAACCATATCAAAGGCTTTAGAAAGGTCAATAAAAAGTGCAGCAAATAGCTTATTATTGTTACGATGTTTGTTAATGCAGTCAGACAAGGATAAGAGTGCAGTAGTGGTGCTATGAAAAGGCCTAAAGCCATGCTGACAATCTGACAGAAGGTTATTTAAGAGAAGGTGATCAAGTAGCTGTTGGTGGATACATTTTTCCATTAGTTTAGCTAGAGGAGAGAGAGTAGGGCAATGGGGTGATAGTTTGAAAGTTCGATGGAGTTACCACCTTTATGAAGTGGGATAATGTGAGAGATTTTCCAGAGAGATGGGATAAGGCCTTCGGTAATGGTTCTGTTGATAAGAATGGAAATATGGTAGGATAGTACTTTTGCAGCAATCTGCAGATATTCAGCTGGTAAGAGATCAGATCAGATGAGGGGGGTACATGGTTTAAGTTTAGTAAGTAAAGTAAAGATGAGAGATGTAGGAACTGGTTTTAGATGAAAGGGGAGTGGTATGCTAGTCAGGGTGGATGGGAGGTTAGAATTAGCAGGAGGTAAAGACTTAGCAAAAGATTGTACAGTTTCAGTAAAGCAGGTATTGAGGGCATTAGCAATCTCATTTGAAGAGTTTGAAGAGAGACCTGCGGGGGTTGGAGTCTTGGTGTGTGTCCTGGGTGTAAGTTTATTTATAGCTGACCAGAAAATTTGAGGTTTTTGTTGATGTTTATGCTGAAGTTTAAAGTAGTAGTTCTTTTTGTCAAGGAGTATTGATCTTTTAGTGGCATTTCTTAACTGTTTATAGTTCTGGTAGTCAGTTAGATTTTTAGTGATACTCCATCTAAACCAGATCATATTTCTTAATTGAATTTTTTGTTTAGTCTCTTTGATAAGCCATGGAGCAGTTTTGGTGCTAGTTCTTATGGTTCTAGTAGGTGCATGGTGTTCCAGGATTTGTAGGAATTTGGAGTTAAAAAATGATACAGCTTCATCCTGACTGCTGACTGGATTAAAATTATTTTTGTTACGTATAGTTTTAAAGATGGTTTGGTTGGGAATGACTGTTTTTTCCCTGATTGTGTAAGTAAGGAAGTGATCACTTATATCATCTGGTAGGGTATCAGCTTTATATGAGAGTGGGTGGTTATTTACAAGAATCCAGTCTAAGGTGCTTTGTTTTCCACTAGGCTTATGGATTCTGTTTGGTGAGGTGCTAATTTGTGAGAAGCCATAAAGATTTATAAGGAGTGCAGGTTGGGCTGAGGTACAGGTATTCCAGTCAATGTTGAAGTCACCAAGCATGATGGTTTCTTGTGGGAAGGAGGAGGAGAGCCAACAGAGGATGGCTTGTAGGATATCGATGTTGTTGCCTGGAGGGAGGTAGGAGCATATTGTATTAATGGACTTGTTTGCATTGATCTGGAGCTTAGAGATAAGGAGTTCTGCATGACTATCAAAGGGTAGTTGTATGTCTACTATGGAGACTTGTAGGAAAGATTTAAACAAAATTGCTACCCCTCCACCCTTTTTGGTTCTACAATCTAATCTTATTATATTATAACAAGGTGGGATGACTTCCTCATCCTTTGTCGCTGGTTTAAGCCAGGTTTCTGTTAGACATAGGACATCAAAGGATTGGGTGTCAAGTAGAGCATGGAGTTGGCTGATTTTGTTATTTAAGCTCTGTATGTTAAGATGAGCTATGAGTAAGGAGTTAGGGTCTTTAGTAGAGGTAAAAGGGGGTGTAGGCTGTGGTTGGTGGGACATTGTTATTTGGTCCTGGGTTGGGATGAATATCTCCATGGAGTAATGGGTGTTGATGAAGGGTAAGTAAGAACTTTAGGGTTTTATAGAGACTATGCAGGGACTTTCTGTCTTGATGGATGGAAATATGAGCTAGTCTATGATACTTTGGGGAAAGGTAGGTAGAGGTAGAGGTGATGTTAGCATGGATATGTGAGCTTGGTTGACTGAGAGGCAATGTTTGTTTTAGAGAATGGGGGGGGGGTTCCCTATAGTATACATTCTCATATAGAGCAAGGTTAAATGATATAGAGAGAATTCGTATTAAAGTAGGTAATATAATAAGGATTGTTAGTTTAGGTTTGTGTTGTGAGGGCATTTTTAAGAAAGAAATATAGAATGTCAGCAAAAGGTAGGGAAATTGTTAAGGAGATAGATTAGAGTCAGAATAGGCTATTCTGAAGGGTATTGTGAAGAGTGTTTGGAATATGGGTGTGTGTGTTTTGTTAAAGCAAATCATACATTCTTTGCCAGAAGTGTCCTCCCCTCCTCAGAAAAGGATTCTTTTCTTAATTGCACCTCTGAGGTGTCGGCAGATCTCAGCATCTGTATGGTACCAAACATGAGTAGTGTTTTAAATCACTTTCTTGTTATCTTGACAGTCCAGGATACAGTCTTGCATCTTGCATCTTTGTTCTTATTACCACCTATCTTGAAGAAGAAAATAACTTGTAGTGATATCAAAAAATGTCAACTTCAATTTATCTATTCATCCATTAATCCATTATTTCACAGCCATTGTAATGACTCTGTGCTCTATTCAAATAGCAATCACTTAATACCTCCCGCTACCTGCCACAGGAAGACCATTCCTCTTCTGTTGCTAAGTGTTCAGTCTGTTATCTTCAAACACACACCACGCACTCACTCACTCATTCTGGAAAGCCCTCGGGACTGGCTAGATTGTGATCAGTAAAATAGGAAAAATTGTTTGTAGATAACATTCACCTCTACAACATCACTCATTATGTTTTTATCTGTTTGTTTTGATTTCTCATGTTAGTGATCCCTACAGGAAAAGGTTTGTATTACCCTTTCTTGTTTAATTAGACTATGACCTCCAAACTCTGGATCCCACCCAGTTTGGGTTTGTGAAAGGCAGATCATGCCTCCTGAACCTGGTCGACTTCTTTGAGGCAGTCACCAAAGCCATAGATGAGGGTAAAGTGGTTCACACAGCCTATCTTGACCTCACCAAGGCTTTCGACACCATCCCCCATTCTAGAATTATAGCTAAACTCAATAAACTAGGCATAAATCCCTGTCACAAGATGGGTTGCCAACTGGCTCACTGACAGAACCCACACTGTAAAAGTCGCAGACTCCAAATCTGACCTCAAACCAGTGACAAGTGGTGTACCACAGGGTTCTGTCCTGGGACTGCTCCTGTTTGGTATCTACTTCTCTGAAGAACAGGCTAACACAGAAGGCCTCTGGCTAATGAAGTTCGCAGATGACTGCAAACTAGGAGCCATAGTCAAGTCCACAAATGATGTGAACATCCTACAGAAGGGCCTCTCTGAGACAGATGCCTGGTGTCAGAGCCATGGCCTCAAGCTCAATGCCAAAAAGTGCAGTGTCATCCCCTTTGGTAAAAACTCTGTACCTATGAACTACCACATAGGCAGCAATCTACTTAACACCAAATGCGTGATAAGATACCTTGGGACCCAGGTGGACAGTAGTCTCTCCTTTGATAGTCACATTGCCACAGTAGTCAGGAAGTCCTTCTACATGGCACACCTCATCATAAAAGGGCTCTCGTCCAGGAAAAAAAAGAGGTCATTGTTACCTTCTACTCATCACTCATTAGACCCATTATAGAGTACAATGCCCCTTTTGGAATGTACCTCACAAGACATCTGCAGCAGCTGGAAAGGCCACAGAAGTACCTCACAAAGAGGATTACTGGACTCAAACAAATGCCCTACACTGACCGCCTCAAAAAACTCCAGCTTTACTCTGTAGCATATCGCCTACTCAGAGGTGATCTCTGCCTAACATATAAAGCTATGCCAAACCCAGAGCTGTTGGACATGCTACACCTAAAGAAATCCCAATCCCTCCGAACTACACGCTCTAGGGACCTAAACCTTGTTACCACAATAAACAGGACATGCTGGAGGGATAGATTCCTATCCCAGAGACTTCCCATACTCTGGAACAGGCTACCCATCTATGTCAAGCAAAGTTCTTCATTAGCACTCTTCAAGAAAAATCTTGATGCGTGGATGGGAAAAATGAAATACACCCCGGGGATCACTTCTGTGTCTCTGCTCATCAGTGGCACAGGAAAATAACTTTCTTGGGTGGCATAAGCCAGGGAACCTTGTTGGCTAGGCTTGCATAGGCCCTTGGGCCGATAGCCTAGTACCTACCTATGAACCTATGAACCTATGTCTATAAGCATTATATAGTGTTCTGGCCAACAGGCCTTCTAGGAACACAGACTCCATAAAGGACTATGATCACTTGACATGCTATGCATTCTCCTTACTTTCCATCAGTTTTTTCCAAAAGTAATACTTGCATCTTGAATCTGTCTCACAAATGGAAACCACTGAACATATTTTGGATAATATATCTGTAGCTGCCTGTTAGAACATAAGTGTCCCACAATATCAATGACTGAGAGACTTAAACTGCAGTAGCCACAGCTGTCTGGGTCATTAATATTCTTCAGCAAATAATATTAGCCATTAGTCATAATCCATCCTTTACTTCTTTCTCTGTTGGACCATAATAACCAGAGATGTATTTAGGCATAAGTGCAATAAACTATAGGTCAACACTCACAGCCTGAATTTGCTACTTTTTATTTTATATATGCACTTCTCCATTAATTACTTTCCTTTTAATGAATGTCATGGAACTGAATAATTACAGACATTATGTTTAAAGTTCTAATTGAATGATCCTTCTTCTTCTCTCAACAGGTTTATTATGTATCTTGTCAGTATTCTAGGCAAGTTCACTTGCTACACAGCCAGTTCATTCTCTGTTAGAGTATGCCACATAGGAAGGGACCAACTTCTTATAGTTTAAGGTCTCACCATGTCAGAAATCTGACCTTGATGCCTACTCAGCACTGATGCCTGCTGGGAGTTCCTAGCACTGTAGGCCCCTTCACATACCACCTAACCAAATCTCTTCTTCCTTCCTACTGATGGCTACAGGAAGATATCAGGAAGCATCCCTTGGAGGCTATGAGTTTCCTATAGTGACACAAGGTGGAACGTGTTGAGACTTTATTCATGAAACCAACTTTTCTCTTTAGCCTGAATGGCATGACAGCTTTGTACATATATGTTTTGAAAGAAGCTCCGAAATAGGATTGAGGGCTCCCTCTTCACTTCATTGATTTACCCCAGTAATGTGATACACCTTCAGCTAGATTACTTGGTAATTGCATGCAGTTTATTTGCATTTCAAATTGCTCAGCATTTTTTAATATTCTAAACACTTTTTTTTATTTTATTTGCATTTCTACCACCAAATGAGACTCATTTTTTAAACTTGTTTCAATAAGGCTTAACTGACAGCAGCCGAATATTTTAGAATTATTCAAAACTGACCTGTCAAGTTAAAGAAAGAGACCTTCCACACAATGGGAGCAGTAGAAGGATCTCCAACATTGTCCAGTGGGTACAAACAAGCCAGGAAGACAGCAGGAATAGATGTCACCAAACTGAAGAATCAGTTGTTGCAGTTTAGGCATGGAGAATGGCTTTTAAGTGGCCTCACAGAAGTTCTTATAAACCCTATGGTGATGTACGATAAGCATATGGAACATTGCCCGAACAGTTGTCACCGAGGATAAATATGTCTGGAAACCTAGAGCAGCCCGTCTGTCACACAAGGAGTGGTTTCCAGCTCTGAAATTGACCTTATTGGCTGTTTTGGGCTAATTTCTATCCCTTTCAAGTTTCTGAGTTAAAAACCTGTGTTTGTATGGGTTTGCCCATCGCGGAATGCTGCTTAGCTAGGGTTAAACTATTCCCTGTACCATAAATTCTGATCTTCAGTTTTTCCCTTAGAACTAGCCAGTTTCTTAATCTTAGCACATGAATCTGCTTTTCCGTGCTCAGCATTGGTTCAGAACTGTTGTAAGCACTAAATAAGCTACAAATTATTGAAGCACTCAACCTTTCTCATTACCTAGTGGTTAACAGTTTTTGTAATTATCTTCCTCAAATTACTTCGAGGAAATAGCTCTAGTACTTACTTCCCTCACTTATCTAGACGAAAAAAGTGATTACCCAGGCATGTCCAAGGAACAGCTCCCGGTGTTCTCTCCTGTCTATGTGAAGAATCTGGGCATCTTTGGGTAATGTAGCAATTGCCTCATGTACACTGACAACCCTTTCCTCCTACCACCCAACACTACAACCTGTGAGAGATGCATTATCTAGCCAACTGGAGGCAAAGCTCTCTCAACCCAAGACTGAACTTGTCAGCCAAGAGGAGAAGGTAAACACTTGCTCCACACCACACTCATCACATAGTCCCACTATACCTACACCATCAAAACCCACACATAGATACACAAAAACATTCCTGGAGGCTCGCAATAAGAATCTGTCTAAGCATCAGAGACCTCTAAAGCAGAAACACAAGCAACCTCCACCCCTCATCACAACCCAAAAGTCACATAACACATAAACTCAGTGTGCCACTCAACCACAGCCCATAAGGCAAAGCAACATACCTAACACATTAGTCATAGGTGACTCTATAGTCAGGCACACTGATGTTCCACTCACCAGAATAGACAAGGAGAAGGTTACTGTCAGCTGCCTGTCAGGTGCCAGGATCTGCCAGATAACCCATGCACTCAGATCACTCCACAACATGTACAAATATGATTCAGTCATTGTCCATGTTGGTTTGAATGACATGAGATGTACCTTCCTGGACTACATGAAAAGAGACATGTAGGAGCTCTCCAATCTTGTAATCCAGGCAGGTATGACCCTAGCCCTGAGTAGCATCCTACCTTCACCCAGAATGTTACCGCAGTACAAGGACAAAATGATTGACTTCAACAATTGGCTAAGCTTCTGGTGTCATTCTAAGGGGATCCAGTATCTGTCTGCCTGGGATGACATGGTTGACAGGCCACAATACTTTCCCAGTGATGGCCTGCACCTGTCACTCCTGGGATTCTGGATACTGGCTAAGGCTCTTGCCACTCCTATAGTGCCTTTTTTAGGGAAGGTTCAAATGACAAACCCACCACCATAACAGATACAGGCAAGCAAAAACTGAGGGTAATGCTACTCATCACTAGAAGTCTAAACCTCAAAATGGCACACAGCAACAGTTATACCACTCCACAAAGGGGGAGCCACCACAGACCCTGGGATCTATTGCCCTATTAGCCTGACAAGCCTGGTTTGCAAGGCCATGGAACGTATCATCATGGAACTCATAAAGAAAGACATTGGTAACCTCCAAACTCTGGACCCCACCCAGTTTGGGTTTGTGAAGGGCAGATCATGTCTCCTGAACCTGATTGACTTCTTTGAAACAGTCACAGAAGCCATACAAACAAGTACAAATATGATTCAGTCATTGTCCATGTTGGTTTGAATGCCCTGAGATGTACCTTCCTGGACTATATGAAAAGAGACATGTAGGAGCTCTCCAATCTTGTAATCCAGGCAGGTATGACCAAATCAAATCTCCTGAACCTGATCGACTTCTTTGAAACTGTCACCAAAGCCGTAGACGAGGGTAAGGCAGTTCACACAGTCTATCTTGAGCTCGCCAAGGCTTTTTCACACTATCCCTCATTCTGGAATCATAGATAAACTCACTAAACTGGGCATAAATCCATACATCACAACATGGGTTGCCAACTGGCTCACTGACAGAACCCACACTGTAAAAGTTGCAGACACCAAATCTGACCTCAAACCATTGAAAAGTGGAGTAACACAGGGTTCAGTCCTGGGTCCTCTCCTGTTTGATATCTACTTCTCTGAAGTAAGAGCTAACACAGAGGGCCTTTGGCTGATGAGGTTCACAGATGACTGCAAATTAGGTGCCATAGTCAAGTCCCCAAATGATGTGGAAATCCTACAGAAGGGCCTCACTGAGACTGATGCCTGGTGTCAGAGCCGTGGCCTCAAGCTCAATGACAAAAAGTGCATTGTCATCCCCTTTGGTAAAAAGTCTGTACCCATGAATTACCACATAGACGGCAGTCCACTTAATGATGAAGGTGTGATAAGAGTCCTTGGGACTCAGGTGGAAAGTAGTCTCTCCTTTGATAACCGTATCATACCTCATCATGAAAGGGTTCTCATCCAGGAAAAAAAAAAGTCATTGTTCCCCTCTACATGGCTCTCATTAGACCCATTATAGAGTACAATGCCCCTTTTGGAATGTACCTCACAAGACATCTGCAACAGTTGGAAAGGCCACAAAAATACCTCACAATGAGGATTACGGGACTCAAATATATGTCCTATGCTGACCGTCTCAAAAAACTCCAGCTTTACTCCATAGTATATCACCTACTCCGAAGTGATGTCTCTGTCTAACATACAAAGCTATCTCAAACCCAGAGCTGTTGGACATGCTACACCTAAAGAAATCCCAATACTGCTGAGGTACAGGCTCTAGGGACATAAACCTTTTCAGCACAATAAACAGGACATGCTGGAGGGATAGATTCCTGTTCCAGAGACTTCCCATACTCTGGCACAAGCATCTATGTCAAGCAGAGTTCTTCACTAGCACTCTTCAAGAAAAATTTTGATGAGTGGATGGGAAATAGGAAATTCAACCCGGGGATCACTTCTGTGGCCCTGCTCGACAGGGGCACAAGAAAATAACCTTCTTGGGTGGTGAAAGCCAGGGAACCTTGTCGGCTAGGCTTACATAGGCCCTTGGCCAATAATCTAGTACCTACCTATGAACCTATGAGGAGGAAGTAGCAGTTTGATGTGCCCCTTTCTCTGTTGGGCATACCTTCATCTGAGAAGGTAGTGCCAGAACCTACTGATCAGGCTAGATGCCGTTTTTTAAATTTGGCCATTGTGATGAGTGGAAAGTCTACAGGAGTTTGAGATGTAGCTGGACCTGCTGAAGACACTTGGCTTTGTTGGCATTTTGTGCTTAACACACCTTCCCAATGTTACCTGCAAGGTGAGGATAATACCTTTGGACTGGCAAATTGGTGTAGTGGTCACTATTTTCCAAAAGGGTGACATGAAAGTGTATTTCATTTGTAAAGGTATTACACCCTTCAGCTTTCATGGGGAAGTTTGGTGCTGGAAAGGAAACTTCATCTAACATGATCCCATGATTCTCAGGAGGAGTTTGCATTTTGTCTTTTCCATGAAATAGTGAATCAGCTCTTTCTCTTTGTCTGTATAATGGAGGGATCATGGTGGTTTACAAGTAATATCTACATGTGTTTTGATTATCTGGAGTAGACAGATGACAGCAGTACTCAGGGCCTAGACTGCTGTTGTGTGCTATTCAGGTCCTGTATTGATGAGCAAGAGTTATTCCTACATTTTCAGCATCCAGTTAAAATATAATCACAGTTGGCAGAGGAACTCATCACAATAATTTTACCTCTCTTCCAGTTCATGATTTTCTTGGGGAAGCTATCAAGGACAGCTAAGGTCTGGAAATTATTCAGTATGGGGATGTGAGAGTTGTGTCTATTTTGTTTGTGTGTCTTAACCCAAAGTAGCTGAGATCCCCATCATGCACTGCACTGGTTCATCCCTTCCCTAAGTGCAAAGCAACCGGGATGAAAATTAGTACTTCAAGGTCAAAGGTCATGGTTCTCCTATGGACCAGGTGTGTATTGCTATCTATAAGTGGAAATCAGCTGTTTTCTCAAGTGGAGGAGTCTAAATGCCTGTGTTTGATTCAAAAGATAAGGTGGTGTCAGGTGGTTGACCAACAGAGGGCTACTGCAGCAGTAATAGCATTGGTAGTGGTGGTGAGAGCTAAGTCATAAGATGACATTTTCACTTTACCGGTCAGTCTATGTCCCCATCTTCAGCTCTGGTTATTGAGCTTTGTGTAATGACCACAAGGATGAAATCATGATTATAAGTGGCTGAAGTGAGATTCCTTTGGATGTTAGCTGTATTCGTTCTCCATGTCAGAATAAAGAGCTCTGCAATCTGGGATTTCAGACTATAACCACTTCTTCTCTGAAGAAATGGATGAGGTCATTTATGTAGCTAGTAAAGCCCCCCTGGCCCCTCTTGTGTGAGGTCTAGTAGGCACAGTCCACTAGAAGTTCCTGTTGTAATTACAGCATATGCTATAAGGATCATGCCTTTCAGATTGCATGGAAATGTCTGAGGGTTTCACAGTATTAATAAAAGACACTTGCTAAATACAGGAAAGTCTGGTGTAATACTTTCTAGAGGCTTCTTTTGCTAGTACAAATATTTCACAGTTGTATATTGTGGCTATTAAAGTGTTCTGCCCAAACAGTATTTAGAGGTTAGAGGTGGTATAACTTATTACTTGTAAGCATAGATAAGTATTTTTTTTCATTGAAGCATACCATTTGTCATATCTGATCTGCCTAGATGATTCCTGCTTAATTTGCTTGTCTGCCATTTCTCACTGGTTACTTTACATCCTTTTTCTCTTGTCACTGATGGGCTTTATGTTTACAGCAGGATTCTTGAGTTTTCCTCAATATAGATCAATTCCACTGGCTTGCACCACTAGATGGCATTGTGTTACTGGTATTTATAACTTTTAACACTAGATGGCAATAGAGTACCACAATATTAAAAGCTTTTTTTCCAAATCTCAGCGTCACTGGTGACAATTTTTCTGAGCCCCAGTTTTGAATAAATATGGTATTCACAGCACACTCATTCACCACAACCTGCACTACTTCCCATATTTATAACTTAAAATGCTGCCAGTTTGCTTTGAATGTGCTGTCTTTAGAATTTTTAAATTTGCATGCATCACTGCACTAAAAAAATTATAATGAAATCACACTAAAGATCGGAAATTACAGACAGAATTCTCAGATTTTATTTCGTGAAAGTGATAGTTAATGTTTTTAAGGACAATAAATTGGTAGTCCACTATGAATGTTCATATTTTGTTAGCTAACACTATATCACAGTATTTTGCGACTTATGAATTGGCAGTATATATTTTTTGCATTGGCAATCACATGTATCTTTTTACTTACAAATTATCAAAATACGTTTGCATTTTATACTTTAAAAAATCCTTGAAGTGTTAAGACTGAAAGGAAGGCAATCCAAGCAGTCTGCATGGGCTAGTAGTGTAGATTAGGTTATTGAATGACTCTGGCTATAGTCAGATTAAATTAGCAGAAGCCAGCATTTAATATATGGCTATTTGAGTAGATTGGGATTCAGAAAATGCAGCTATTCAGCTACATAAAAATGCAAGTCATTTTGGGGCATTTGGTTCAGGACCATGTATATATTTAGTACTTTAAAGAACAACTGACACCAAACAAGAATACAATTAGACTGAGTCAAGATTATGAAAATATTTACAAATCTCAGCTTTGAATTAGCCCCCATGGATATATTGCAGGACATTAGAGTAAAGTAAAAAACATATTCTAATAGTCTTGTAGCTAGAAAGACAATGCAGGGCGGTGTTTTCCATATGTCACTTATAGTTCTTACACTATGGTTCTGAAAGAATATATTGCACTGTTACCCTTGTTTTTCACAGCAATGTTAAGTGATATTTTAGTATGACTATACATTACAGTTTTCTTCTGCAGCCACTACTTAGCTATTATTTCTTACATCTTTCAGCAGTCATGTATTGCTATGTTATATTGCTTTTTAAGCCAGGAAAAAAAACACTACTTTGCTAGTGCAACTCTCAACTTTGCAGCATTACTTGGAATTGTATCCCTGCAGAAGTTCATTATGTTTGTAACTAAGAAACACTGTGTTTTGTTACCTTGGCCACACTAAGATATCAGTGCTACTACTACTCATCAGTTTTCTTACTTGATTAGCGTAGCTAGCTACTGATGATAATGTATGTTTTATATTTAGTAACTAGAAAGTGTAATTATTACAGATACACTGCATATCTTTCCTAGGCAACTCCAGAGTTATTAATGCTGATTTGCATTTGTCTGATGGTGGTTTAGGAATGCCATGAATTGCCAGCCTTCACTTTACAAAATAAACAGTTGTTTGTAACTTTACAGAATAAACAGTGCAGCATAAAAGTTAGATTAATGAGCTGTGAGTGAATGCAGTACACTTGGCAGCCAGGGTTTGAATCTTACAGCCATTGCTGGCATTTTCTGTGTCTCTAGTTAAGTTCTTTCATTAGTCCAAAATTTCTTGGGTCCTCTCAAAAATCAGACAGTTGTGCCTATTGAGTCTTAAATGTATAATATGTTGACAAAAATGTAACATTTAGACACCGCTGTACTAACCTTTTCTTCATTTTCTGACTGTGCTGTTTTTAATAGTGAAGATATTTGCATAAGAATGGAATATTAACTTCCATTTTTCAAGAACTGAGGCTACATGTTTTTCTAAAACCTAAGTTTGCATCCCTCTACCCCCTGTATAGTATATATTTCTATAGTAAATATGTATTTATGCAAAGTTATTCAGCAATTAAAAAGATACATGCTAGAATAAATACACAGATGTGCTGAATGAGAGGCCAGGCTTTATCAGGATGCAGACATATGTTGTATGCTGTGACATACTGCTATGTAAAGCTTGAATCCTTCAGCCCATTAGTCACTTACATTGAAGACTGAATGCATATGATTCCTTCTGTCCAAGCTACTGTTGAAACTTCTTCATACTAACACTGTTGTTTTAATTGTCCAGCAATTCATCAAATGTGACCAAATGGCATTAATTTAGCACCTATCAAAAATACTTTTCAGTGCTGAATGTAAGTCACTTCTTATGTCTAAACTACTTGCGACTGGTTGGTGGCCTTTTCTTCTCTGTTTTAAATTACCAATCAATCTTGTCAGTCCTGGCAACAGCTGGTCTCTTACATTTTACATTTCACAGATTTTATGATGCTGTTGGACTCTTGTATTAGCCAAGAATCTAGATGCTGCAGTAATAGCAAGGCATTTGCCTTTTAACCAGAGGAGTTCTGTTTTTTTTTTTTCTTTTTTTTTTTTTTTTAATTGGCAAAAGAATGTTGGATTTTGTAATAATTTAAGAAATGATACAAGGACCATTAGCTTACATAAGGTAGCCATGAAAGACCAGGAAGGAAGGGTTCTGCACATAAGGTCAAATTACAGGGATGGCACTTTAGTCAACTGTCTCTACCCACATACTGCTGTGACAATACTGAATATGAAACCATCATATTGTTTTCTGAGGGCCTCAGGCCATCATTTATTTAATTTAGTTACATATTTATACATTTGTTAACTGGCAGTTTTTCAGATTCAGTCCAGGGTGTTAAAACAAATTACAGTGGAGGTATACACAGAACAGAAACAAGAACATAAAACAGAAAAATAGCATATAAGGGAATTACCAATACAAATAAATAGTTGTTTTGGTGGACAGTGTTGCAGAATATGCAGTGAAAACAGCTATTTTTTTTCTTTCTTTCTAATGCTGTAGAAATAATGATAAACTAAAACATGTAAACAATTTTTAGCATCCTTGGCCTGTATTTTTTTTCAGTTTGGCAGATATTACCCTACTCTGGTTTCTAATCTACAGTGCTTTCTGAAATTCCTCCTTTCTTACCTTAGTAAGCTTCTTTTCTTACTTTAAGCTTCATCACTTTCCAAAGTCTAATTTTCTAATGCGTATATCTGTAAAAAATAATTTACCGCTGTACTATCCCTATTAACATTTTTGATTTCTTTCTGACAGCCTTTTTGGCTTGTCTTTGTTTTAAAATAAACTTTTTTTTTTCAGATTCTCTGCCCTGGTTCCAGCAGAAAGAACAAATGTCTAACTTCCTGATTTTTATATTCTTTTTCACCTCTGTTTTGCACCCTTGTATTTCTGAGATCCTTGTTTCAGACATGACTTTGCTGTTTAAAATCTGGTAGTCTGATTACCCTTCCTAAGACTAAACATTTGTCTTTTAAATGAATTCATCCTTTGTGCAGTTTTTCATCTCACCTCTCTTTTTTTTTCTTCTCTTGCATGCCTACCAGTATTTTGCTCTGTCTTTTCTTTCTCCTTTCCTTTTTTCTTCTCTCATGAGGCAGTAGTTTGCTTTTTCTCTGTTCTCTTGCTCTCGTTACTTCTTTGCCTTGCTCACTCGCTCACTCTGGTCTCATTGATAGTGTGAATCTATGAGACCTGCATACGGAGAGCCTCATCATGATTCTGCACACAGCCAAGGCCGGCTGCTCAGAATGTCAATGGAAAAAACAACTCTCTCTCTCTCTCAGTCGCTCTCTTCCTCCCCCTTCTGTCTGTCTTCTTAGCTCCGATCTCCTTCTGCGTTACCACAGTCACTCCTTTACATGACCAGAAACGCTGAACAGGCAACAGAAAAGATTGCAGCATCTCCTGGAGATTTGGGGAAACAGGTTCAGAACAAGCTGTATGCTGCTCTGAGTTTCAAAATGAGAGAGAGATACATCTTGGCACCTTGGATTTTGCCCTTCTAGCTGGGTTTGCTTGCTGCATTGAGAAAGCACCTTAGCAACTGCATTGCCTTTTTTTGTATGTGCGAGCATTAGTGCATGAGTGCGTGTGTGACAGAGGGAGAGAGAAAGAGAGCTGAGACTCGAAATATGGATCCGGCAGAGCAAAAGCTAATCACTGCTCTTCACTGAGAGAGAAATAAATTTCTTTTTCTTTGGAACAATTGACTGGAAAAACACCCCGGATACCTGCCTGGTATGAAGTATGGATGAATTTAATGACCTCTATTCTTGGAAACAAGGCAGCTACTCAAGTTGAAGCTGATATCCCACCAGCTGACAAGGGGAAAACACCATCACGAACTACAGTGTGCTCAGAATACTTTCCCTCTTTTGTCTTTATTATTTTTTATAGGTTTAAGTGAATTAGAAGGGGAAATAAGGACAGAAAAGTAATGATTCCCAGGGCATAGAAACCATGGAGAGCACAAGGAAAAAATGTATCACTAAAAATTTTGCAGCACGCTTGGGAATTTATGAACAAAACTGATGAGATTTCTTTAAACTGGTTTTCAACTTTATGCATTTTTTAAGAAATTTTGCTCGGAATCAGGGACATACAGTTGCTTGGAGGATTCCAGATTTCTTATAGTTTGGATGGTACATTTTCTTTGGGGTTGCAAGACGGAGGCTCACCATTTCTCAAACCTGGAAGATTTTTCTTTTTACTCTTATTTTGTGAAAGATCAAGTGAGAAAAATAGCACTGGAGTTAATTGTTATAAATAAGTATAGAAGTGTTAACTGGGGGACCTGGCATCACACTCTGATGAAACACATCTGACAGATTCTGTAAGTTCACAATTCTTTCTGCTTCATCTGCCCCTGCTCTAAAAAGATACCCAGTGATTTAACAAATGAGTAAGATATACAATGTTCACTGCAGATTCTGCAAGTGTATGTGCATGTGTTTGTGTGTGTTTGTGTCTTTTAAGTTGTTAATGTTTGCCTTATGTTAGTACACAGATTGCAGTTACCTTCGTTCATCTGCACTGAAATATGGAATGAGGGCCATAGTTATGCAGTTGAAAATATACTTGAAATAAATATAAGCAACACATTTGTTCAGCTGAAGTGTTCCTTAATATTAACACTCTGCAGGGTTGTATAGGGGTAATGATGCCTTTTTCATATTAAGTAGTGTGTGCATGTCACTTACATGTGCATCACTTTTATGTGCACCTTTGTGATGTATAGCTGTGCGTGAGTCCATCTATAGTATATATTTACATGCATATAATCTACACGATCATATATTGTTGTATACCTCCATTTAAGGCAAATGATGTTGAAAAGTACTAATGCTACTGCAAAATATGTGTAATCAAACATACATATTTATCTGTGTGTGTGTATATATATATATATATATATATATATATATATATATATATATATATATACACACACACACACACACACACACACACTTGTCTATATATCTGAAAACAGTGACAGAGAAGTCAATGTTTAAACGAACACAAAAATGCTACAAAAAGGCATGCAAAATTTTCAGCAGATAGTAGCCAAATCCACGGCTTTAATATTTTTTTCTTTCTTTTTTATACATCTGAATGTTTATTTTCACTGATCTTTCTTTGTGATTTATTGGACCAGCCTTTTTGCAAAAAGAGATGATTTACAACAATAGGTGTGGTTGCTTTATGATGCATATGTAAAGGTGTTATTGGATTTGTAAAGACTGAAAGGGGATTCAATTATCTAGTGAGTTGCTAGTGAGCATAAAGATACAGTTGCATGACTTGCATGATGTTATCTGGCATGTCTGCTGAAAAAGGTACGTATTGAAACACCTGTTGTTTTATGTAAAAATTTGTGGTATCCATGTACAATAGGTTTGGGGTAGTGAATGAGCTTGTTTGTATGTTGCTTTGTTGCACCTATCTATAACATTTAAGAGCCACTGTGCATGTTGTATTTATTGACCTAAGCAGTATGCAAAGCATCTGTATCTATCCTTTTACCCATTCACAGTATCTATCACTGAGATACATACTAAGTGATGCATCTGTCTGTTTCTCTGTATACTTATCAGTCTAGGAAAGTGATTCTGCCTATATAGAAATTACAGTTCTTTGCTTGTACTACACAGTCATTTTGTGGAGAGCATCAGAGAGCCATAAATTATGTGTGTATGACCAGTTACACACTTATGCCTCAGATTTCTTTATGAGCAGATATTGTGTCTCAGGCAAATTATGTGGGGGTAGTAGCTGCTTCTCTTTAATAACTCTATATGAGGAAGACTCTGGAACTGTGTGTAAGCAACAGCACCAGCAGATGTTTATGTCTCATAACTGAGTGTTCTTGTGCCATCAGTATCACTTACCCATGTGCCAGACTGTCGCTATTTGCTTTCTGGAGTTCAAAAGTGCAGGCACTTTTTCACTTCTGCCCCTTTCCCCTCTGCTTACTGATGCTGATATTGCTTTCCTTGTCATAAAACTTCTGATGTAATTGCTGTCACAGGCTATCCATCCGTGTGATTTATACACATTTGCTCAGTATTGACAGGTAATTTAATTTATGGTTTAGATGGAACAGACAGCCTATATTAACACTATTGTAGCTCTCAATGGTGCGGCTGAGAACTGCAGCTTTTCACCCATTTAAAGGATTATTTGTTTTTGAGTTATCTGTTTTGATGTAGTTTTTACTGCACTACCTCCTATGCCTTTTATTACTGTTGCTTCTAAGGTTCATCAGCATAAAACAGAAAATAGTGACTAACCTGCAGAAATTGGAAGAAGGGGGCACTTGAAATAGAACTGTAAGCATGTCTCCAGAGGCTGGCTGCAAAGAAGGTGATTAGTGTCTCACAGGGATGAAAGCAAAATACTGGGCAGATAGAGGCAGAAAGATTAACAGACCTCATTAACTCATTACTGGTAATGTGCCTTATTTTCTTTAACCCCTTATGGCCCGACCGGAATCATACTTGCATACCATGACATACACATTGAAGGGTTTGTTGTATGACTGATGTGCGGACATACATTTTGAAGGGTTTGTTGAATGGCCAGTGTGCTATATCAGATCTAGGCATTGTTGTTGTGTAGTCTAGATTATTAAATAAAATTATGTAGCCAAAAATTGGCTGCCAAAGTCAGTGAAGTTGGATGTCTGCTTGATTGTTGCCCACCTTTCTGAGTATTTTTTTTTATTTCTTACTCTTACACATTCTTAACAGATTATACTGGAAGAGTTTATTTTCTGTGTTATTAGCATGGAGGAGTAGCAGTAAATGAAATCCCCCCCACCACTTCCCATGAACTATGCTTGAAATAGGATACCTCCACTGTGACCTTTCTTGGGGATGGGTGTGGTACTATTCACAAAGGATGAAATGCACACCACGCCCATTTCTGGGTAGATATGTGCCCTTGAACCAGTTGGAATAGGATGTAGAGCCTGATGACTGTTATCCGCTTTGGCCATTAATAATGGTTTGCACAAAAGAAGGATTTCAGTGAAGCCTTTGGCACTGTTCTTGACTGACAGTGACAGAGAAAATTAAAGGCTCTGAGGCTGTATCACAAAATAGTATAGTGAGTCTAAAAATGGATATTTGAACAGATGCAGAGAGGGTTTTGTTAGAAGGCAGTTGTCAGAAAGTCAGTAACCACTGGAGTGCCAAGAGATCAGTGATAGGACCAGTCATCTTTAATAAAGTTGTGCCAGGTGGGTTTGGGGGCAAACATCAGCTTGTATTTTGACATAGAAACAATAATGTGGTAATTATGAATGGGGGTGAAGACTTCAGAGAACTCAGGGGGCTAGCATTATGGATACCTAGGTGATAGCTGAAATTTAACATAAAAAAGTGCAAGGGTTATGTACTTTGAGGAAATACAGTAGACAATGTGCATTCCTAATGTGGTGGTGGGGGGGTGAAAATGACTTGAGGCAACAAGAACTGTTAAACTCATGCATGCTACCTAGTGTGGAAAAAGGTGTGATATAGTTCAGGTCTGTACAGCATGATACGTGAATTTTCGAGGATTTGAGTTCATTCTTCCATTGTGCAAGACATTAGTAAAGCCACATCTGGATTATTGTATACTGCTCTGGAGTCCATGCAGGCAAAGGGAAATCAGACAGATGGAAAACGTAATAAGAGTTATCAAAGGGATGCCGAATATAGATGGGTGTGGTTTATGAAAAGAAACTTAGAATGCTGGTAATGTACTCCTCAGAAGACAGAGAATATATGACCTGGTCACATGACATTGTTTAGGGAGAAGTAGGAAGAGCAGGAAGACTGGATTTGAAGAGAGGGGAGAATCAGTGGCAACTAGAAGGTGCACATTTCATGTTAGATTTGAGAAAATATTATACTAAGGCAAATGTGCTAGAGCATAAGTACTACCTAAGGCAGCGTAAGGAACCAGTGAGGCAACAAGGTGATTGTTGTAGAGCAATGAAAGGATTGGATAAAGTTATTGGAGGGCCAGCTTCAACATTCAGATGGACTTGCCTCATGGATCTTCCCCCATGAATACCCTCTCTTACTTGTAAAATGCACCATTTCCATTCAAATCTTTCTTCATAGGAAAGGAGGTGACTAGAACTGACCACTGGATAATGCATTCCATTTAAGAAGTTAAGTACAGGAAGTTGCCATTGGGCATGTGCTGCAGAGTGGGATGGAGAACACTAGTTCAAAGATATGATGTGGGACCATGAGTGGTGGGTCCCAAGTTACCTACTAGGTGTTATAGAAATCACTTGACAACAAACATAATGCAAAAGAGAGAGATCAAAGATCTCACTCTGTGGAAGATGGATGAAGCATCCAGGGAAGAATCTGCAAAGGGTGGTGAAGTGGGCAGAAAGACGACAGCTGTAGTTCCAGACTTGGATCACAACAACCCTGGTGTACAGTATCAGCATGAGGGTTTAGATCTCATGATAACAAAAATTACCTGTGTGTGGTGATCTGGACTGGACCACCAGGGGCAGAGTTAGAGGGCAGTGGCAACGACAAACAGAATCCTGGGGCATATCATGAAGGGTAGACTCCAGAAGCAAAATGGTAATGCTTTCACTGTACAGAACTCTGATCAGACCCAGACTTAGCCCGTGCTAAGTTATGGAGGACACAAAGCCCAGACTTAGCCCGTGCTAAATTATGGAGGACACAAAAGGAAAGGGCTATCAGGTTACTGGGAGGATATGAGTACAGACTAGAGGAGCTACCAGAAGACCCAGGAAGTACTTGATCATGTCAGGGATGTAAAGGGGTCATCATGAACATGAAGGAAAGAGGGACAGAAAGAGAGAGAGAAGGAAGGGGACCACAGCCTGTAGATTTTAGGGATTAACTGCACCCTGGATCTCTGAATGAACTTTTCACAGAGAGTTGTAGACTCAGGTAATAGACTGTCAGAATGTGTGACAGAGTTGGAATCAAAAGAGGTTTTTAAGAGGATATCAGACAAAGAGAAGGGATACTGGGAGGTAGAAATGGAAGAGAGATAGAATGCTAAACCCTTTAGACTAGACAGGTGTGTATTGTATCTTATTGCCAGGCAGCAGTAATGTAATGTAAAACATGTAAGTACCACCAGCAGCCCATGGGAAGAACACAGAGGAGTATAGAGCTGCATAGGTAGTTGGCACAAACTGTATCACGTTAAGTTGTCTGTTAGGAAGCTAATAAAAGCCCTGATGAGACAATGTTTGTAAGCTGCATTTCTGAATGACCTGCTACCATTTGACAGCAGTTCTTTTAATTGTGTTTATATATTTTTTGGACAGAGCTGTTCAACTCATTTGAGACCAATTTTCAATGAAGACCCAAGAGCACTGTTTGGGTAAGTGACTTGTTCAGAGCTGCACGTTAAGTAAATGGAGATTATCAGAATCAAACCCAGGACTACAGGAGTTAATTTCTGCTTATAGCTTTAATCATATGAGTGTCTGCTAGGGTATAATGGAACATCATGAGAGTCAAGAATAAAAGTTTGTGTTTGTGTGTAAGAAGTTTCAATTAAAAAAGTTTGTGTCTATATATGTTTGAATGTGTTCCCATTCATTTACATTTGACTAAATTACAAGTGGCTGAATAAAATTCATTGAAAACACATTTCACAGAAAAGTGAAGGAGGGTACGGTTATTCACTACCGGTGTGGTTTATGATCCTGGAATAGTAGGAGTTAGTCTAGAACAACATTTATACCTTGCAAATGCCCAATCATGTTGTAGCCACATATTTGAGTTTGTACACCAGCAGTGATTTACCATGTGTGATGTTTTCTCTTTTCACTGTGGTTATGTGACCTCACAATTAATATATTTAAGTAAGGGAATGGAAGTGTGGGAGCAAAGCAAGAACAAACTTTTGAAAGTGTATTTGCTGTGTTTGTCATTTTTGATGAAATGTGGGTCAGTGAAATGTGTAGTAAAAACAGAGTGTGTATTTAAGTTTTTCAACAAGCTCTGATTCAACCAAAAGTGCTTTCAATGAAAAGAAATACACTTGTGTGTGTGTGTGTGTGTGTGTGTGTGTGTGTGTGTGTGTGTATGTGTGTGCTGGTGTGGGTGTGTGCCAGATATCTGTGTAACACAGTTTGGCTAATATGAAAAGTCACTGCTCTGAAAAAAATGTGTGTGAATGAACTTAAATGGATTTATAAAACAAGAATAGTTTCTGACCAGAAACAGAATACTTTTTCCCTGCTCAGATTCCCTGTTTCCTATTTCCATTTTTATGAAAGCTTTATATTACTCTTTTGATTCAGATTGTTTGCCTGCTCTTCCTTTCCAGTACAGGTTTCCATAGCAATGGTTATTTGATGCCACTACTGAAGGTGTGTTTTGAAAATTTGCTTTCTTTCTCAGATATATTGTTTCATATTCTTTACAACCCCCATATTTTCCAACCTTGAACTTCAGATTATCTACCACACTTAGTAGCATGTCTTCACTTCTGGAATAAAAAATCTTCCAACACTTAATGTATCCCAAAGAAATTGCCAGTCATTTTCTAAAGAATGTCTAGATTCCTCTTCTGTGATGGACAGCCTGGACATCTTCAGTCTCTTCTTAAGCACTATTGATGTAATTCCCAATTGTACTATCATTTACAGGTTTTATTAGCCTTATGACCATGACATTGTTATTATAACAGAATCATTATGTCTCTCCATATAGTTGCTACTTCTCTTTCTGATCATAATACTTAATACAGTACTGTGGTTTTAGGAAAACTGTTCCTTTCCTTGACTATGTGATAGATGAATCAGAGTCCCTTCCTACTAAATTTTGATGCCTTCTGTCTTCAACATCTCTTCTGTGCAGTTATTGTACATGTGGTGAACATGTTCCTGGTTGATCATTTTCTCCCCAGTTCTGTTTCCCTGATGTTCTCTTCCTTTTATCTTCATGTCTTTTATTATAATGGGATACTGAAATCACAATTTATGCAGCAGCTAATTTTGACAGTGGAGTCTAATTATCAGTGGGAGTTCTGACTTTAACTGATGAGTCTCTGTTGTTTTAGGGAAGTTACTAATTGTATTATTCATAATATAGCTTTGGCATTTCTTTCCTCAACTTCCTTTTTCTGAACATAATATCCCCTGCTGTTTAAAATAAGGCAAAACTTAATTTCAGAACAACCTGCTCTCAATGACTCCCACACAGATGTTTTATTTCTATTTTTGGCATGTTATCAACAGTTTGCGTGCATGTTCACTACATTATCAAACTTATAAAATATCCCCCAGACCTGCCATATTTATCATACTCATTAAAGAGTAAACCCATGCCAATGCTCCCAGGTTTCTCTGGAATAAGTAGAAATAAAACACTATGATTGCTGAATCTTTAGATTTGTTTAAGCCCATTTACTGGATGCAAGTGATCATCAAACATCTAACTAAATGTAAAATAGAGTCCACAAGTCTCATTTGAAGAGTTACAGAAATTGGAAACCTTTGCAAGAGGTCTTTAACTTATTCTAAGGCTCTAATTTCACTTATTGTTTGTATGCTATATGTGAAATTTATATTATGTGTATTATATTACTTCAGTTAAGTACACTGTATACGTGTAAACTACTATTTTATTTATATTAATGAAATATGTTTATTGATTTGTTACTAGGTGGGAGGTTAGCATAACAGTTAAGGTATTTACCTTACAGACACAAGGTGCAGTGTTTGATTCTCACAGGGGGTAATTAGCTAGGCTTAAAATGGCCCACAAGGGCAGTTAGCCTTGACCTAATCTATGGACCATGGTTTTATGTTGCTTCTATTGTCTTTGCTGTAAGGCCTGGGAAGAAGCTGAAAAGTGATTTTTACCAGCCCACTTACCTGGTTAACAAACATTAAATGAATTAATTAAACAAATCCTTCTGGAGCTTACATCAGCCACTTCCCAATGAACCTTTTTTGATCTTCACATTTGATCTTTCACCCTGACAGCTGAAAAACAATTTCTCCTATTCTGTACTTGCACTTTTCCCCCACAAATACACCGTGCCCTTACAAAATTAATAGTATCTCAACCCTCAGAATGAAAACATGTTTGATAAATGAAATATGTGGAGCCCACTGGTTGCGTATCGTTTTATTGTGTTACAAGACAGGGTCAACTCATCAATGTCACTCGTTGTTTTACTACTTGTGCATTAACGTGTACAACCCCAAGGCATATAAATAAAAATGACCAAAAGATATCCTCCAGCCCCTATATATTCTTGCACCTTAGTACAGATATTATTACAGTATTACCTTATCATTATGGCCAGTTCTTTAAATGAAAGACTGGCTCATTAACTGCAGAAACAAGTTTTAGCTAATAGAAAAATCCTTAATATAAAGAGGATGAATTTCATGTTGTCCCAAAGAGGCAGTGTGATTCACACCTTTAAACATTGTATTGGTATGTTAATATTCCAATTTACTTTAATGTTCTTTAATCTGACAAATCTAGAATTGCAGCATTGGGCTAATATATTAGACTGATCATCATTATAAACCTAACTCTATCTTGGAACAGTTATTGTATAGTTTACTGGTATGTAAAAAGCAGAATTTTTTATCTTTTGAGCAAATGACAAAACTCATATCTGCTTGTCTACAATAAACAAAATCAGCATTATTACCCTTCGCTTTGTCAGACGATAACTATGCAAAGTTTCAAGTCATTGATTTAAATAAGCCAGCCAATACAGAAATTGATAGCTATTTCTTGTTGATAGCTATTTCCCATAGAAAATCAATGCTGGTATGATTTGTAATACCAGTTTTGCTGTGGTTGTGCAACAGGCCTCCCACAATGGGATTAGAGAGGTTGCCCACCTTAAAAAAAAAAGTGCTTTTCCGCGGTATTCAGGGAATTTGTTAGGTTATTGCAGTTTTTTATGTTTGTTGTTAAAACTATGGATAATTTTAGTTTTTCATAGTTTTTATAGCATATATTATTTTAAATTGTGATGTAAGCATGACATTGAACTCTTTCCTTTATACAATATATATACTTTTATGGAATATATTTCTTTCTTTATCAAATGTGTGCTGTCATAAAACACTACCATATGTTTTCAGTTTCATTTAGATTAAATGTATTTTCCCAGAATTTTGATGTTAAACATGATTAAGGTATACTATCATCTCCAATAAACTTGTTTCAAGCAAACTCTGTTATGTATCTTCTTTTATATTTTTATTTAGCTGTGCATATCACAACACAATTGTTAGAGCTACTCAAGGCTCAGGCCATTTAATTAATACTGTTAACTAAATAATATGTTAAAGCCTGATATAGTATAACTGATTTTGAAAGATTTTATCAGTAATTGTTTTTTTATTTTTATTTGAGGTTGAAAATGGGTATCATTTAACACTGAATTTGGAGTTTAAAATGACCCATAAGCATTAACATGCTTAGGAATATGTTTTTACTAAACTTACCTGAGAACAAGTAGAAAGCTGATTTATCAATGGGATTTTAGCCTACAGCTAATGAATCAAGTTAAATTTTATACATAATGAAATTGATAAAAATTGTTTTAGACTTGAAATATTCAGTAGCACTTAAAACTGAAATGTAACTAGTTTCTAACAGTACAATATATCTTTTGTTTTTCTTTGTGCCTTTCAGTTTGATATAAATCTCATGTGTGTTTAGGTTAGCCATCAAGTCTTGGGGTGTCTGACAAGTCTCAGATACAGCACAGGCTGAAAATTTTACATGTTCAAAAAAATATTTGTAAGACTTGTTATGAAAATATTGAGTGTTAACTTAGTGAAATTAATTTTTCCTTTTATATATGGAAAATTGCATACCACCTAAGAAGTACTACTGAAAAAAATCAAATCAGTACATCTGAATTCATATAAGTGAAATATTCCCTAAAGCAGGTTAGATTTGTTGGGGCATTTCTTACATTTATACAAGATCCAGAAGAAAGCAACTGGGCTTCTTATAAGAAGAAATGTATCTGCCCTAGCCCTGAGTAGCATCCTGCCATCACACAGAATGATACCACAATACAAGGACAAAATTATTGACTTCAACAACTGGCTAAGCTTCTGGTGTCATTCTAAGGGGATCCAGTATCTGTCTGCCTGGGATAACATGATCGGCAGACCACGATGTTTTGCCAGAGATGGCCTGCACCTATCACCATTGGGATTCCGGATACTGGCTAAGGCTCTTGCCACCCCTATAGTGCCTTTTTTAGGCAAGGTTCAAATGACAAATTCACCACCTTAACAGGTACAAGCAAGCAAAATCTGAGGGTAATGCCACTCAATGCTAGAAGTCTAAACCTCAAAATGCATTCACTTGAGGCACTCCTTAAAATGGAGAACATCAACATCTGTGCAGTGACAGAGACCTGGTCCAAGGCTCCAGAGAGCACCCCTGCATTATCAGGCTATAATTCATACCACACCTTTTGACCACCTAACCTGGACCGAAACACTAAAGGTGCAGGCATGTCCATATTCATTAAGAATCTCCACACCTCCAGGCTAGTTGCTCAGCATTATGCATCCGAGATTATCCAAGTGCAACTAACTCTGGGCAAGACTGCAATCCAAATTGTAACTTGCTACAGATCCCCCACCATGCCCCAGGATTCCCACTCCTCATTTCTTGATACATTGGAAAATATTACGGTACAACCTAACACCGTAATAATGGGAGAGTTCAACTACCCCACCATCAACTGGGAAAATTACTCCTGTACCAACTCTTTTGATCAACGTTTTCTGGAATTCATAAATTTCAATGCCTTGGATCAACTTATTCACACCCCCACCAGGGGCAGCAATATCCTAGACCTGGTCATTACTAACATGGGTGACCGGTGTTCCAGACCAGAGGTCAATTCCTCGTTGGTCAGATCCGACCACAAGCTAATCACCCCAGACATCCACAGCCTGCCCCCACCCTCCCAGTAGGGAAACCACTGTAAAGAATTTCTCCAAAGCCAACTTCACGCTTCTTAAGACAGAAGTGGCAACTTCACGACACCCATGCAGATGGACAATAGAGGTATGACTGCTGAATACTACACAAATGCACTTTATAAGCACTTGCATGAGTGCATGGATCATGCTATCCCTAAGAGAACCAAGATGCTATCCTCCAAAAAAAGGAAGCCAATCTGGTGGTCCCTTGCCATAAAAAAACCTCTACAACAGAAAAAAGAAACTGTTGCAAAAAAGAGTAAAATCCCATGATTAGAGGAACTCCCTGGTCACCCTCAGTAAGAAGCTGAGATCCCTCATAAAATCTTCCAAAGCTATTCACAAAAACAAAATCACCACTGATTCCAAAGACAACCACAAAGCATTCTATAGCTATGTCAAGAATCTCAATGGCAACACTCAGATCTGCTCTGAGTTACAGAACAATGGCACTAAATATACAGAACCAACTGATATTGCCAACATCCTGGCAGACAGGTTCAGTGCTAACTTTACCCCCCCCTCACCCCCTAAAGGGCCCATCTCTATACCGGAAAAATGCAAAGTTCCTGTAATCACGGCTGCACAGGTAAAAACCGCACTCTCCAAAGCCAAGAACACAGCATCCATGGGACCTGACAATATCCCAGGCTGCATTCTATATGAACTGCAGAATGAACTGGCACCCCACCTAAGCACCATGTTCAATAATAGCCTCACCTCAGGCTTTGTGCCCACTGAATGGTGCACAGCAATTGTTATCCCACTCCACAAAGGGGGAGCCACCACAGACCCCGGGAACTACCGCCCTATTAGCCTAACAAGCCTGGTCTGCAAGGCCGTGGAATGTATCATCATGGATCTTATACACAAAGACATTGGTAATCTCCAAACTCTGGATCCCACCCAGTTTGGGTTTGTAAAAGGCAGATCATGTCTCCTAAACCTGATAGACTTCTTTGAAGCAGTCACTAAAGCCGTAGATGAGGGTAAGGTGGTTCATGCAGCCTATCTAGATCTCGCCAAGGCTTTTGACACCATCCCTCACTCTGGAATTATAGATAAACTCACTAAACTAGGTATAAATCCCTATGTCACAAGATGGATTGCCAACTGGCTCATTGACAGAACCCACACTGTGAAAGTAGCAGACTCCAAATCTGACTTCAGACCAGTGACAAGTGGAGTACCACAGGGTTCAGTCCTGGGTCCTCTCCTGTTTGGTATCTACTTTTCTGAAGTACAGGCTAACACAGAAGGTCTTTGGCTAATGAAGTTCGCAGATCACTGCAAACTAGGAGCCATAATCGAAACTCCTGATGATGTGGGCATCCTACAAAAGGGCCTCACAGAGACAGATGCCTGGTGTCAAAGCCATGGCCTTAAGCTCAATGCCAAAAAGTGCATTGCCATCCCCTTTGGTAAAAACTCTGTAGCCATGAGCTACCACATAGGTGGTAGTCTACTTAACACCAAAAGTGTGATAAGAGACTTTGGGACACAGGTGGACAGTAGTCTCTTCTTTGATAATCACATCGCCACAGTAGTCAGGAAATCCTTCTACATGACACACCTCATCACAAAAGGTTTCTCATCCAGGAAAAAAGAGGTCATTGTTCCCCTCTACTCATCACTCATTAGACCCATTATAGAGTACAACGCCCCTTTTGGTATGTACCTTACAAGACACCTACAACAACTGGAAAGGCCACAGAAATACCCCACAAAGAGGATTACTGGCCTCAAACAGATGCCCTACACAGACTTTCTCAAAAAACTTCAGCTTTACTCTGTCACATATCGCCTACTCAGAGGCAATCTCCGCCTAACATACAAAGCTATGTCAAACCCAGAGCTGTTGGACATGCTCCACTTAAAGAAATCCCAATCCCTCTGAGCTACATGCCCTAGGGACATAAACCTTGTCACTACACTAAACAGAACATGCTGGAGGGGAAGATTCCTGTCCCAGAGACTTCCCATACTCTGGAACAAACTACTTATCTATATCAAACAAAGCTCCTCATTAGCACTCTTCAAGAAAAATCTTGATGATTGGATGGGAAATAGAAAATTCACCCCGGGGATCACCTCTGTGGCTCTGCTCGACAGGAGCACAGGAAAATAATTTTCTTGGGTGGCGAAAGCCAGGGTACCTTTTTGGCTAGGTTTATATAGACCTTAGGGCCAATAGCCTAGTACCTACCTATGAACCCATGAACCTATGAAAACTGAGTACACCCATAGATGTTTCGGTAAACATAACAAAACAGTTTGAGTTTTATTTTGTAAATAAAGATATATGACACTTGAACCATTCATTCTTACTTGCAAAAGACTGAGAGGTGACATTATTTTACTTTGCTGGACTTTTAATGCTGATGCCAACTTACATTCTTCAGGGCTACTAAATGTCCAAAAAACTATGCAGAGAGGACCTTTTAGACTTCAGACCATTATAAAACTGTCAGATACAGCTACATTCTTCCTTGGCTATAGTGGCTGTTGAGTATTAGAACAGTGTGGAAAAGACATCCTCATATAATATCTTCTTTTTTTAAGCAGTTACCTAATCATTACATGGAAAAAAAACAAAATTTCTTGTTTACATCTTGGTGTATTATATTTATGTCTATGTATGTTTGCTAACAATGGTTGACCATTTACTAGGTTTCCTGTTATGTCTCTACTCAAAAGTCAGAATAGAAGAACATGCTTTATCAGTGAACAGCTTATAGCACATACTGTAATGAACATTTTTACAACCAAATTATAATAGTCAGCAGACGACTTTCAGATTCTACTGCATCTAAATTCTTGACAGTCAGACAACTGGTGTAACTAAGTTTTTGCATCTTGATTCATACCAACAGTGGAGTGCACACATTTCTAATGGTAAAGATTTCATAAAAAAGTATCCACTAATGCTAAAAGACTGAATAATCCCTGGGATTCAATAATGCCTACACTAAGTGTATACCATTCTGAGTGAACAGATGACACAAACATAACTCACACCTTCCTCCTAATTTTATGTTTCCTACTGATTTTCTGATAGCTTTAAATATTAACAGGGATTCATAAAGGTTATCGCAAAGTATAGACAACATGTACATTTAGTGTAATCATTCATAGTGACTAGATATCACAAAATATGTGGTAGAGATGTTCTTGAATACATATCGTGTACACTTAGTATAGGCTTTATTGAATCTGGCCCAGTGTTTTTAATACATATAAACATACCTCTCAATTTCTTAGAGCAGATAATCTGGAGAAAAGCCTAAAATAATGGGTGACAAAGCCCCAAAAACAGAGACGTATTTTAAATATTGCTCTTAATAAGTTGCTTTTGTGTTACCATGCATTTTCTGAAGGATCTAAACACTGAAACTCAAATGTATTTTTATTTTATTTATTTATTTATTTTATTTTACATTTGTTAACTGGGATAGTCCAACTGGACAAGGTCCATTTTCAGCGGAGGCCCGGGGACAAAAGCTCCACATATGAAAAAAACTTGACTTTATTCAACAATGCAGAAAACATCTTAGCAATATTACAGTGGTTGTTCATTTACATTCAGAAAAGTTTTCATATACACCTTTGGAGTTTACAATAAAGATCATACCAAGAACAATAAAGAAATGTATGTAATTGTTTAGTGACTTCAGTCGTCCTCAGTGATTTACCAGAAAAAACACAAACTTTATGAGGAACAGACCAAAAAAAAAAAAAATGAGGCAAAAATCTGGACAGTTGAGAAGTTTGGATACAAACAGTCATAAAGTACTACCTTTCCCTCGATATATATAGTTCACCAACAAGACTTGTGAACTCATCAAAGCTTTTAGTACCTTTAGAATTCCTGTCAAAGTTCTAGTAACTTCATGTGTGATATCTGGGAGCCTGGTTATTATGATGTCCTCTAATATCCTTATGGTTTCAATTACCATTAGAGAATGGGTGACCGGTACATCATCACTTTGATTGGAGAACTGACATTCTCCAGCTGGGTGTTAATGTACAGGTAATGCCTGGTGGAAAACAAGTCTGCCACTACAAGGTATTAAACTGCTGTGGAAATCAGACAATTAGAAAGCAACTGGCCACCATTATTTATGCTTGCTAAACAGTGCATCTGATGTTGTCAGTTTTCATTCTATCGTCAACTGATGGGTTCAGATCTGATCCCTTGGATCTGACTCAGCTGTTGCTAAAGCTTGTGGCAACCAAAAACTCTCGAGCTTCTCCCTTACCCACAATGCACTGACCCTAAGTACCCCATATCTCTTTTGCCACTTTAAGCAAAAGGTGGGGTAATCAATCAGTCTCGAGCGTTTGTTATAAGTCTAAATATCTATGCATTTAGCTTTTTTCTTTTACCTGTCGTATATTTCTATTACTGTTTTAAGTATTTCTTGAAAAGTATAATTAGTATTCTTTTCTCTGCTAACCTACAGTGATTGTAGTTCTTCCTACCATTGTTGGTATCTTCTTTTTCTTATCTTTCCCTTTTTCTAAAAAAATAAAAAGTTAGTTAAATATATAGTTATATATATAGTATATATGGTTCCCATTCAGAAGCCTGAAACATCATAAGCCTGAAAATCAAAATCCTGAAACCAAAAGCCTGAAAATTCAGAATCCTGAAAACTCAAAATCCTGAAAGCCCAAAATCCTGAAAGACCAAAATCCTGAAACTCAAAATCCTGAAAACACAAAATAGACATACTGATGTCATTGTGGCTTTGCTATTGTTAGCCCTGTGGTGTTAGCATGTATGCAATAGTGGGGTTATTTAAGTTAGGAGTGAGTTAAGGGTTAGGGGTCAGGTGAGTGTCGTGGATAAGCCGGACCTTAGGGTTAGGAGTTAGGGTCAGGGTCAGTTGGTAGATATTAGTGTCTTTATAGTGACATATTAGCATTATTTGTGTTTTCAGGATTTTGAGTTTCAGGATTTTGGTCTTTCAGGATTTTGGGCTTTCAGGATTTTGAGTTTTCAGGATTCTGAATTTTCAGGCTTTTGGTTTCAGGATTTTGATTTTCAGGCTTATGATGTTTCAGGCTTCTGAATGGGAACCATATATATATATATATATGTGTGTGTGTGTGTGTGTGTATTTTTGAAAATGGTGGAGAAATGGCCAGCGGGCTTTAAAAAAATGTTCACAATTCTGACATAAGATTCTGTTATCAGATGCGCACACCTTATGTGTGTACTATTTAGGGCCTCTTCATTTACAAGAGGAGTATTCAATATGTCATACGTTCAATCCCAAGGCTCTGGTTGAACACAAAAATAAATTGTATAAATAAAAATTAAAAATAAATAATCTTGAAAGGACTTTTACCCTCTTCTTTTGAAGAAGCTATATCTAGGGACAAGTCTCCCAAATTAAAATCTAAGGCAAAAACAGAGTCTCTGAAGCCTTCCTCCCTGCCTTCAGCTTCAGAGTCTTCCCAAAAAAGGATCTGATCTGAAATTATCTGATCTGATGCCCTCACATCCAAAGAAATAAAAGTTGATGAATCTGACTTCATCGGATCTGAGACAGTCTTCTTCGGACCTGGCTGATGCCAGTCCATCTAAATATTCACCCTTGGTGGATGCTGTACCCTCCCCTTTCTGGAAAGACCCAGGTCTCCTTCAGTCTTGTCTGCTCATTCTTCCAGGAGCATTACAAAGGATGTAAAAAGACTGGTGATAAAAGTCCTGTCAGTGCAGGGTCAGATGGGTGGCCCCTCTGCTCCTATCCATCTGGGTCAAAAGGTTTGTTCCACTACTACACTCCCACTACAAGTTCCTCCTCTGAATCCTTTAGTGGTTTGAGTTTATGGATCCTAGCTGCCCAGTTCTATCTGGCTTGGATCTGAGGATTTCTGTATCCTCGGATCCTAAGCTTACTCTGAGTGCTCAGAGGAGAGCTCTCGGAGCCAAAGCTTCCCTGTCAGATCCGAAGTGTTGCAGTTGACTCTGAGACTTTCAGAGCCATCTGTGTGCCTCAGATCCTTGGCACTGGACAGCTCGACTCCAGCTTCTACCTTGGGATTTTGCTTTGGAGTGGGGCAGGGCCACAGTCCAGAAGCTTGCCTTCTCAGATCCAAGGTCTTCCCTTTGTCTGGGGCAATCTGCTTTTGAGGCTGTGAAAAGAGTTTTCTCTGCCTCAACAGAACAGATGGCTCCAACCCCCTCAGATCCTAGATCTTCAACCCCAACATCTCAGTGTTTAGAGTTTCACCACATCTTTCCACATGGACAAGCCAGTACCAGGACCCTAGACTTCCCCACAGGGAATCTTGATTTATTTTTCTGATACCTGTCCAGATCATCCCATGGAGAATGTCCCTAAGAAGAAGACATGCAAGAAGAAGTAGCTTTACTCACCAGAGGAGTTCATCACAGTGGATACGGATTTTGATAAAGGTAAAGGGTCCCCATGGTCACCTCTTAAAGATGTCTCATTTGGAGACATCCTTGAAATCCTTAAACAGAGAGGTGGCTGGACACCCAGTAACCCTTTGTATGAGGAGTCTGTATTCCTGGAGGTCTTCAGTACTAGACCATCTACCTCCTGAGTGAATCTATCCACTGATGAGCTCAGTGAGTTGATCTCTTGGTGGGTGTGGAAGGAACCTGGCACCATTAAACCTATACCATGGAGACCATGTAAGATTATGGGGACCACCATGGACAAGCAGTTTTGGGAAAAAGGGATGCCCATTGATGCCATTGTCATAGTAGTGGCCACCAAAAAGAAACTTGCTGAGGAGAGTTTCACTGTCCATCTCCCCAACAGGAAGTCGCATGCAATAGACAGATTTGGGAAGCATGTGTATGCTTCAGCAACCTTTGCTTTGTTTGGCACACTTTACAAGACCTCAGAAGGATTTGATTAAGGAGTTGCTAAATACCCTCTTGTGCTGTTTCTGAAGAAGTTCAGTTATCTGTGACTTTTCTTAGTTGTCTACCCTGCAATCCATTTCTAATTCCTCCATGAGGTTAGTTTCGCATGTAGCAGAAGGAACCTCAAGGGCAGTGAGTTCAGGCATTTCCATTAGAAGGCATGCCTGGATGAACTTGTGTGATTTTGCAGACCATTTCAAGTCCTTGTTTGTTAATGCTCCCTTTGACAGCACATCTTTGTTTGGCCCCAAGGTGAAGAACACACTATCCAGGTGTGAAAAGGATGGAAAGACCCTGTCTGTCTTGGGCATATGTTTTTTGACCCCTCAAAGATCCTTCTCCAGGAATCAATGAGGCAGTTGAAAGATGAGGTTCAAGAAGTCTCAGGGTCTGTTCCAAGACACACATGTAGGAGCTTCTCCCAGAGGCAGAGGAGGGAACTCTAATGGATGATAATGCCCATGTGGCAGAGGTATCCCACAAATTCAGGGGACAAGAGAATCCTTCCTTTACAGACTAAGCTGAAAGGAGGCCTGATTGTCCAGAGGCAGTCAGTGGATGTTTATCCGCGCACCAGAGAGGCTGGCTAGACTTAACAAAAGATACTTGGGTGCAAAGGAATTTTTCCAGAGGTTATATAATTCCTTTTTCTCTTTTTCATCCAAACTCGGGGAAAATCCCCGATGTAGCACTCAGTCAGAGGGAACAAGCAGCAATTCAAATTCAAACACTGCTAGAAAAAAGAGTAATCCAAGAAGTTCCACCAGACCAGATTGAATTCTGAACTTGCTCAAGGTTCTTTTTAGTGTCAAAGAAAACAAGGGACGGACACCAGTTTTGGATCTCAGCATCTTAAACAAGTCGGTTCGACAAACCAAGTTTTAGATGGTCATGGGTCAGTCCCATTCTCCCTTTTCTGGGCAAGGATGACTGGATGCGCTCAATAGACCTTCAGGATGTGTACTATAATATAAAGATGAACAGATGATCCAGAAGGTATTTATGCTTCCAGCTGGGAGTCTGTCACTATCAGTTCAGAGTTCTGCCCTTTGGTCTCACCACAGCCCCCAGGGTGTTTACCAAGTGCATGGCAGTAGTAGCAGCTGACTTGAGACTGCAAAGATTTTGGGTGTTTCCATATCTAGAACACTAGCTCATTTCCACTCTCACCATGCATCAATTGATGAGGGCAAGAGACAAAGTTGCTCTCTTCTGGAGATGACCATAAACTATGAAGAGTCCCAACTAGAACCAACTCAGACTCTAGAATTCATAGGAACAATTCTCAACACAAAGTCAACCATAACATCACTACCACCTTCAAGAGTTCAGACCATAAGAATACGGATTAGAAAGATAATCTGCAGTACCAAGATTTCAGTCCGCCTTGTGTTTCAGGCTTTGGGATCAATGGCAGTGATGATAACATTAGTATCTTTGGCCACATTTTACATGAGAATACTTCAGTGGATGCTAGCCACGCATTAGTCAATACTTTACCAACCCATGTCTTATCAGATACAAATCACTCAGACATGCAAGAGATATCTCAGGTGGTGGAATCAATCAGATCAGGTTCTACAAGGCTGTCCATTTATTCCCCCTCAGCCCAAGGCCATAGTGACCAGAGACCCTTCCCAGCTGGGGTGGGAGTGGGGCATTTTCTGGGGAAAACAGTCAAAGACACTTCATCCCCAAAGAGGCCAGCTTTGCATATCAATGTCCTAGAGATGAGAGCAGTGCTTTTAGAGTTGCAGGCCTTTTAGGATGCTCTCCCCTTGGGGACAGTTACATTCAAACTGACAATATGTCAGTAGTTTAGTACATCAACAAACAAGGAGGGACCAGATCCTACCCCCTGTGTTGAAAAGCTCTCAATAGGTGATCTCATCCAACTGCTTTCTCATAGCAATGCACATTCTGGTGAAATCCAATGTGATAGCAGACAAATTGAGCAGTTACATTCTTCTACTACATGAATGGTGCCTCAACAACAATGTCACAGAACTGATTTTTTGTCAATGGGGCCAGCCTTGTTGTGACCTATTTTCTTTCCCCCTAAACAACAAATACAGCAGCTACTTTGCCCTACTTCCAGCTCAGGGGGAGTTCCCAAGGGATGCTCTACTTCATGGCTGGCCCCCCGGTCTACTCTACACTTATCCGCCCATTCCATTAATTTCAAAATTCCTACAGAAAGCTGCCTTGTTGAAGAGCAAAGTCATCCTTATTGCTCCCTTCTGGCCTTGACAGACTTGGTTCCCCTACCTTTGGCCTCACTTGCTTCAAAAACCTTGGATTCTGGATTTGACTCCAGATCTCCTGTTCTCCCAACAAGCATAATTCATACAGACATATCCAACCTCAGGCTGACTGCCTGGCTTCTCCAGTTCCATTAATAGCCAGACAATCTATACTGTTGTTGCCTGTCAAATACTTTTATCTTCCCATAAACCTTCTACCAGAAAACTCTATTCCAGCAAATGGAAGAGGTTTGTTTACTGGGCTCATCAAAATAAGACTGAATCTTTTTTAGTCCCAATGCATAGCATCCTTGAATTTTTGATGCATCTGTTTAAAGAATAAGCTAGTGTGTCTACCATTAAAGTTCACTTAGCAGTGATATCAAATTTTCACATTGTTTTTGTTGGTTCTTTTGTTGCATCTCATAAACTGAACAAAGCCTTCTTGAAAGGCACTCTTCTTCTGAGACCCCTTTTAGAGATCACCCCCCCCCCTCCATGGGACCTGAATCTGCAACAGCTGGCGCTTACTCAGTCACCCTTTGAAACAGCAACTACATGTAACCTTAAATACCTTTCTTGGAAGACAATTTTTCTGGTAGCTGTTATCTCTGCTAGATGAATTTCTGCAATTCAAGCCTTGTCCTCTAAACCACCATACTTAATTTTTCACAAAGATAGGGTTACATTATGGACTAATGCATCCTTTCTTCCTAAGGTGGTGTCAGAATCTAATATTAATTAATCCATTAATTTGCCAGTATTCTTCCCTAAATTTGCTAACAAGGATAAATACACAATACATTTATTGGATGTCCACAGACAACTAACTTTTAACCTAAATAGAACAAAAGACATTAGAACAACTGACCAATTGTTTGTTTCATTCACAGAAGTAAAATTGGGAAAAGTAGTTGCAAAAATTACATTATTTAAGTGGCTAAATGACTGTATTTCATTTGTTTATAACAAATTGTGCATTACTCTACCAAAAATCATTACAAGCCCATACAAGAAATCCATGGCCACGTATTCAATATTTCAATCCAGAACGTCCATGGATGAAATATGCACAGCATCAACCTGGGCTACTCCCGATACTTTTATTACTCATTACAAATTGGATCTGGTCTTCAGAGGTAGAGCATCAATTGGTTTAATGGTGCTCAAGAATATCCTTTCTTGAGTCCACCCTGGAATTTAGGTAGCTGGGGACTCTGCCCTATCAGTTGAGGGTAGAATGGAAATTAACAACATCAGATAAAGAAGATATGTACTCACCAGAACATTCTATCTGTGTTGTCCATTTTCATTCTTTCTCAACTCCCCACCCACCAATCCCCATCCTGTGTAAACTTCTGAAAGAATGAGTAGTTAACAAGACATGACTGTGCTTTCTATTGAGCTCCAGATGAGGTCTTCTTCCTATTGAACTGCAAATATTTCCTTTCTACTAAAGTCAGCAAACAAGATCTGAGGTACTTAGAGTTGGTGCATTATGGATAAGGGAGAAGTTCAAAAGTTTTGGTTGCCATGAGCTTTAGCAATGGCCAAGTTGGATCCAAGGGATCAGATCCAAACCCAATGGCTGAGGAAGAATGAAGACAACACAGATGGAACATTATGGTTAGTACATAACTTCTTTTTTGCAAATAAAAAGATAATTAAAGAAATAGAAAAGTGTGTGTGGGTGTATGTGTTTGTTTCTGTGTGAAAGTGGAAGTGTGAGAGAGAAAAAAGATCAAGCGGTGGCTGAAACAGTTAGTCCATTAGTGAAATTTCATTAAAAAATAAGAGGAATGCATACCTCTTAACCTCTTAGCTCTGGAAAACTGGACAAAGCCTAAAATATTGGGAGGAAAATGCCCCAAAACAGTGACAGATTTTAAATATTGCTCTTATAAAATTAGTTGCTATAATAACAGGGTTTATCTTAGCATACATTTTCTGAAGGATATCAAGTCTGAAACTCAAATGTAAGTCATGATTTAGTGACTTCAACCCCGAATGATTTGCCAGCAAACCACAAATGTTATGATGAACAGACCAAAAAAAAAAAAAAGTGAAAATATTTTGACATTCTGTGAAAATCTGGACAGCTGAGAGGTATGGAAGCTTGAAACTTTTAATGGCTGGCATTATTAACTGAGTTCAACCATGTGTGTTTTTAAAGGTACACAACTTCACTTCCAAATATGTGTGTCTGTGTGTGCGTACATGTAGACATAAGTATTTCCCAAACATATATTTTGGATGTAAAATACTTCCTCAAACAGCAGTTACATATACTACAGCAAGTGTGAAATATTAGCAGAATAACTATTTTCCATCAAAAATATTAAAATCTCTCTCTCTCTCTCTCTCTCTCTATATATATATATATATATATAAAAAACACCAACAAAATCTCCAGCACTCAGCTAAAAAGAAATAGACAGCAACCATGTATTTTCCAAAGAGCCTGGAAATATAGTGGGGAGCACATATTGCGTTTTTTGTAAGTATTGTAAATTGATGTCTAAGACCAAGTCTTTTACATCTGTCAATACTAGGAGGGTGTTTGATATCAAATATTTAATAAAGTGTATTAGCACATGGGTGGTCTATATGGCTATATGCCAATGTGGGGCATTTTATATAGGCCAGACCTCATGTGTATTGAAACAGAGGATAGCCCTCAATATTAGCGATATCAAATGTCAGCGTGTTCATAGTGCCTTATACAAACACAAGTTAATCCATACCATGGCTCATTTTGTGTTTGTAGGTCTAGATATGGTAATATTGTCAGAAGATAATATCACGCTTAAACACAAAATACTGACTGAAAAAGAACGTCATTGGATAGTAAATGTAGGTGCCCTTTTCAAACCAGGCCTTAATGATCAATGGTAGTTAGCAGGGATGGTGTAGTTTGGGTTTAAGTATTTTATCAACTTTGGTATGATTTAGTCTTTAATAGTATCTTCTATAATAAGTATATTTGGATGGGTGTTTTTTGGTGTTAAAAAGAGGCACACATATGGTTTGTGAAGCGAGGAGTAGTCAAGGGGCAATTTATTAGACTCAGCCGTTTAACAAGTAAGGATGATATTTTTTCAAATGAAGTGGAAAAATTAAATGCCTTTTTCATTGAAAGAGGGTATATGATCGGATATGGCTGAAAAATATATTGAGAGAAGTCATCACTCTTAGGGGAAATAAAGCTAGCCCTATACTACACCAAGCCTTAGAGGTAAATCTTTCTGTTGATAAGGGAGCAGCTGTGTATAGTTTAGCTTTTCCTATTCCAATTTCTAATGAGATGACAATAATTAAGAAAATCACCTCTGACAATTGGAAAGTAATATTAGGTAATAATGACTTAAGTGCAATTATTGGGAAAGCACCGGTGTTTACTTATAAAAAGACTGTAAACTTGAAGATCAAGTTAGAAAATAACAGATATTATAATACTGAAGTTATTACTAGTAGAAATTTTGGTACATTTCCTTGTAAATGTTGCAAACAATGTAGATATATTTCAGGTAGTAATATGGTATTCTTTAAACATTTGAATAAGGTTATTCATAGTAACGGACATTACACTTGTAGGACTAAAAATGTTGTTTACGTTGCTTTATGTAATTCATGTGAACATTTTTATTTAGGTAAAACTATTAGGACCTTAAGTAAATGTATCTATGATCATACATTAGCTATTAGAAATAAGGACATGTCCAATGCATTAGCAAAACATGCTATTTATTATGTGTTCAGATTTCAAAAAGTTTACATTCTCTGTATTAGAGAAGGTTAATGATGACTTGTTTTCTGGAAATTTTAAAGTCAAGTTAGAATGTAAAAAGCTTTGTGGCAAATTATGCTTAATGCAGACCAGTTCCCAGGTTTGAATGATGCTATAAATATAAAGTGTTTTTTACAGGCACAAAGGTTATAAAATTCATATTACATTATTATATATTAAATATTGGTTTGATAATGTGGATCTAGTAAAAACATATATAATATTTATTTATTAGCTTATAAAAGGTAGACATTCCTTTTAATGAAAGATTTTATGGAGTGCGTTCAAATTCATTTTTAAAGATTTGTATTGGTCATTTGAGTCACACGTGACTATGTAAAATAGTATTTAAACAGTTTAAAATGTTGGAATGGTATTTCTGATGAAGTTCATGATAATTAAAAGTGGACGAAACGCGTAAAATACAGATTTTGGCATTTTCCTGTCTGCAGTCATTTCTGGCGTTTGTTTTATCTGGTTTTAGTGTGTGTGTTTCAAGTTTTTACACATATGGTTTGTCACATAGAAAGGCATATGTGGGAGTTTACATTTATTGGAGTATCCATCCTAGTGCATGTAGTTAGGATTATACTGATGTACTAGATAAATAAGATATTGACATATGTAGGCAAGCACAAGTAGTTATGCATATAGTAGTATATACATATAAGTGTGTATATATATATATATATATATATATATATATATATATATATATATATATATATATATATATATATGGGTGTGTGTGGATGTATGCATACAATTATATTTGTACATAACATAATATTGGCATGTGTATATGTGTGCATAAGTATTAGCATTAAATATAAAAATTTGATTTTGGATACTGACTAGTTAGGAATATATGTATTTATATTTAAATTAGGTATAAGGTTCATATATGTATTTAGTTTTGGTGATAGGAATAGAAAGCACCTTTTTCAAATTTATTGATATTAATTAATTATTGTAATTTTATTTTTATTTTTGTGTTTGAAATTAGCTGTTTACAACTTTAAAATTTGCTGCCTAGTGTTTTTGAAGTTTTTGTATTTAAATCCGGGCTTCTGTCTATTATGTCACACACTGATTCATAGATTCATAGATTCATAGATTTGTACTAGGCTAAAGGCCACCCTCCCAACCTTTGGCGAAACGGTGACCGGTCTGTGGATGTGGATGCAGACTGAGCTGCAATAAACTTCTATAAACAGCAGCTGTCTATTTCTTTTTAGCTGAGTGCTGGAAATTTTGTTGGTGGTTTATGTGGATATACTTCATGCACCAGTTTTGTACGATCATGTGCACCTTCTTTTTCGGCTTTTACATATATATATATATATATATATATATATATATATATATATATATATATACAACACACACACACACCAATAGTAATTAAAAATAAAAAAAAAAAACAAAAAAACAAAACAAAAACAAATGCAAAATGATCGAATAGATAACCCATTCTCTAAGTGCAATAATGCCCTCCAGGTGTGTGTTAATGTGTAAATAATACCCTTCCAGAGGTCTAGATGCCATCCACTTGCAGTGTCAGGCTTCAGAACACTTCTGGGCGGGCATTATTTAAACAACAACACACATTCTTTTAGGCATTATTGCTTGCTTTACTAATGCATTAGGAGTAGCAATAGAAGGTGTGGCAAAATGTGTACAGTCATCAATGCCAACATGCATAAAGATTGTTGCAGGTTTTGAGATTGGTAGAAGTACTTCTGGAAAATATAATGGTTGGTACAGATCACAGCTCACTGCTTTTCTAATTTCCTTATTAGGCTTCCTTGTTACTTTACAAGCTTTTCTCTTTCATCATTGCCTCTGCTAAATTCTGCTAGTTTTCAATGCTTTTATTTATATCACTATCCAGAATGTGTTTAAAAATGATTTTATCTTCTAATTATTTCAGGCTTAGTTTAAACTACACTGTTATTTGTTCAAGTTCTTTTTTTCCATTAAACATCTTTATTAAATTATCACGTATGACATAGGCAATCTTACATTTATATAAATGAAAAACAAACAAATTTGACACCACTTTAGTTGCAAACATTATACATCACAGACACCATCAAAACAACTGTAGCTGCATACATTATATATCACGTATACGGTATCCAGTCATTGTCAGTTAAGCATTATATGGCTCATTCAAATTCTTCCTCTTAGACCTTGTTCATTTTCTGCATATATTGTTCCCACAATTCCCATTTTTTCTGTGTAGTTTGGACCGTCCCTTTTCTAAAGATCTCAATTCCAGTTATTTTATCTCTGTTACTATATTTACTTCCTGTATTAACGTTGGTCTAGACTTTGATTTCCATTTTCTAGTAGTTGTTTTTTTTGGCAGCCACCTTAATTAGACTCAGCAGGGCTTTACTATGTCTAGGCAATTTCAATTCTGTATCATAGCTCAAAAAATTATCTCCCCAGTCAATCCAGTCTACTCATACAGCATCTCTGACAGAGCAGTTTGCAGAGACTCCCTAAAGTCTTCCAGCTCATTATACTCCTCAAAAATATGTTCCCAGCCACCTCTTTCTTGTCCATCACACCTCCAACATTTGCTATCCACCTGAGGAAAAATTCTTTGGAGTCTACTTGAGGTGTAAAAAATATTTATGCAAACACTTCCAGGCAAAGATATTAAATCTTCTAGACTTTGTAGCATATTTAAAAGATATGCATATATTCCCCCATTGTCTTTTTGTGAATTGTTTATCCAGTCTATCTTCCCAATCCTTTCTAGGCTCCTCTGATTGGGTCTTATAGGCACGCAAGTGACTTATTATTAGGGTGATAGTCATGAATGTTGTTATCAGAAACATTTTGCACACTGCACATTTATAAGTCATAATAGTTTTAGCTTAACCAAATGTAATATATCCTCTCAATGTTAAGATACCAAATTAACAAACTCAAAGGATGACACTCTAGGCTTTGAAAATGTACAATGTTGTTAAACAATATGGACTGTGTTAAGTGTTCTAGACTCTTCTCATTACAGCTAATGATATAGTTGTTTAAAACAGAATTCTGAAAAATAGCAAGTTCTTTCCAGTAGAGATAATAAGAAATCAGTCTGCCCACATTCTAATTCTCTGAACACAGAAAGGAAAATGTTTATCTTTCTTAATGTGCGCAGAAGTTAAAAGCAATATATTACTTAGCTCTAGACAGAATATTGAATTTAATCCCCTGTGTTAAGAAAATTATTCAGTATTACCCAGTATGCCCTTCTACTTATCTTCCAAAACAAAAAAATATTAACACCACAGTTTTGTGTCTATTGTGGTAATAAATAACGTGTTTCAACGACCGAACACTGCATTTAGTATTTCTTTCATTACGCAGGCCAACATAAAGGGACAATTACAGTTGGAAATAAATGAACAGCCGATGCATCCTTAAAATGGATATAAAAGCAGCAGTGTGGTAATCTTTGTTAGCAGGAATGACAGATTTCATGTCTTTACCTTTTTAAATAAATGTATGAGACACCTCTGGTCCATCTCTTCTGTTTGTGAGTTGTAGTTTTGGTTGCAACATTGCTAAGCCATTATTATTTGCTTTGTGACTGATTAAATGACAGTGAATTAAGAGGGTGCTGCACGATAAAACAAACAGTACCCCAAGTGTTTGTAACAAATTGAATGCAAGGGGTTATTGTATTGCAAGGGTGATGACTCAGAAATGTAAAGATTCCAGACAGAGTTATCTTGATAAACTGTCTGCAACACCTGCTGTTGCAAGTGAACAATATCATAGCCTCTAGCCCTCTGAAGTAGTGGGCAGAAGAACACTGTGGGGTCCATAGCAAGAGTGACAGCTAAAACTTAGTACTGTAAATGTTTTATAACAAATCAGAGAATTTTACTAAGGTCACATACTAAAGTCTGCAAACTATAATTCTGAGTATACTGTGGTTGAGATAACCATGATAGATGTTAGTAAATTGAAACTAAAAAACAGATGAATACAGGTTCATATCACTCAGGAAATGCCTGACAAGACACGTCCTTGTTAGGATGGATGACAGCTTATCTAGTATAGTAAAATATGTAATATCTGTGCTTTAAAATACCAGTTTTCATCATTTTTTGTCATTAGATCATTCAGGGACTAGGCACTGCCAAAATCTCCCAAACACCAATTACATGTAAGTTTATTGTTAACCCTAGGTTATACAGTCATTTTAGTTTGTTATTAAACATATTTCATTGTCCTGAGGTAGTGCAACATTGTAAAGAGACTAAGCAGTTGGTATTGCAAAAATATTTAAAGAATACTTATAATGGTTCTTCCAATATGCAGTTCTGTGGACTTTTTGTAGGCCACAGTTGTGGTTATGCTTTCATTAAATTATTAAACTTATGTATTTATCTGTTTTCTTGGTTTGTCTAATTATCAGGAATAACCTTTGCTAAATATTACAAAATATGAGGTAACAAATTGCAATTATAATAACTGTACATGCAGCATACAGAGTTTTAATAATCTGTGTGTGTGTGTGTGTGTGTGTGTGTGTGTGTGTGTGTGTGTGTGTGTGTGTGTGTGTGTGTGTGTAGATATATACACACACACATATATATATATATATATATATATATATATATATATATATATATATATATATAGTATGGGAGCACATTAAATAGTCAAATGTCTGTAATGTTGGCATAAGTGATCAAAGAATCATATAATCGAGTTTGCTGGCATTATTGTGTGGGAGGCTGCAGAACAGCAAGAAGTGGAGAATGCATTTGCCCTTACCCTCCTGTTGTATTACCTCAGAACTGGTATATACAGGTAGCAGGGTGTGTGTGGGGGATTCATCCTCTCTCTTCCACAAAAGTATGAGTTGTTTATTTTTATTTGTTTGTTGTAATTTTGACTTTCAGTCTTTTGGATCTACATTTTTTAAGCTCAATATTTTGATACTTCACTATTTAAAAGTACATGAGTTTGTAAGATTAATTACAGTGGAAAAGAGCTAAGTGTGGGGGAAAAGGCAATAACAGCAATACATGGTATATAGAAATGCATTGTGTGGCATATAGAAATACCGCTGTGCAAAAGATTGTAGAAATGAATTGTATGGACTAAAAGTTATAGAACAGCAGATTTGTAAACAGTGTATACATTTTGATAGATATTTTACATACACTTGATCTATCACCATCTGAAGCAGATGGGAACTTAGCTTACCCACCACCCATAAGGAAGCTGCACTGATAGGAGTTTAAGTACTGTATCAGCTTTGTACATAAGCTTGTATAATCATGTTTATTTTTTACATTTTCAGAAAGACTCTTCTGTGATACAGGGGGAATTTTTATTTATTTATTTATTTTTTGTTTCTGATGCTTTACAGCTCAAAAGCTTATTAATTAAACTCTCACCATGAGCCATTCAATAATGTAGAATTTCTCCTAATGTAAAACAAATGAAAAGAGAGCAAACACATCATCTGAAACTATTTGCAGGGACACTTTACTGCTGCAACGATGCAGGAAGGTAACTAGAAAATGAAGGAAAAGAGGAGAAAAGTGTGCATGAAAATGTGCTGTGAGACAGCGATCACATAAAACATTATATCTTCTGGTAGATTTGTGACAAACAGGGTCAGTGTCTGGATGAAAAAGTGTGCATCAAAATATGTCATGAAGCATAGAGCAAATAAAGCATTATGTCATCTGGAAGTTTTGTGACAAACATGTGGTCAGTAACCCTGATCACAGCACTAAAAAATGGGTTCTTTAATGAGGACTCAAAACCAGGCCTTCAGGATCCCAATTCAGGCTGCTCTGTCACTAAGCTGTTGAATCATCTGAGAACTCTTCAAGATACCAAACCATCATTGCTTCCTCTTATGGACATGATACACACTGACAGCCGACAGAGGAAGGACTCAAACCTAGGCTTTCAGAACCAGAATTCTGGCTGCTCTATCACTAAGCTAATGAAGCAACTGAGAACTGTCCAAGGTACTAAAGCATCATTGCTTCCGCTTACAGACATGATACACACAGATAGCCATTACGAGTAAAGGAAGGGCTCTGATGATACCAGCACTCAAACCTAAGCCTTCCTGATCATGTGTGTGAGGCAGGAATGAAACTTCAGCATCTTAGCCAGACCTCAGCTGCTTCAACAGCTTAGTAGTAAAGCAGATGAAATATTGATCCATAGTGCACACTGAAGGAATATATTTGCTCACCCACACACGGCACACCCATCTACATTTAATTTATAGGATTACCAATTTACCCCATGGCATGTTTTTGGCATCCTGTACAAATGATCTGTAGACACTGTGAATGTCACTTCCTTGAAAATGGGTAATAACAAGGTGGAAGTAATCCAGACAACAAAAACAGATGAAATAAGACAAATAAATATTGGGTATCAGTGTAGCACAACGGAAGTCAGTGTGTTGCAAGAGGTGTCAGTCTTATGTCAGTGTAATGGGTTGGTGCCAGTGTGTAGTGCATTTGTAGTTTGTTGCAGATGAATACTAGTATGATGCACCTGGAGTTCACTGTAGCATATAGGTGTTTTATAAAGCTTTTGGCATTCATATACAGCAGTTGCTGTCTATGCACCAAGAGTGGGTATAAGTTGGGTGTAAGTGCAGTGCAGATGGTGTTAGTGTAAAGTTGGGTGTTTAATAATCTGTGTGTTAGTGTGACATAGCTGGTGTAAGTGGAAAGTTGGAAGTTTAATAAAGTTCCATGTTACGGTGGAACAGCTAGCATCAGTTTAACAATGTTTGGAGTTAATGTGACACAGCTGGTGTTAGTGTAGCGAAAATGGGGTAAGTGTGGAACAGATGGTGTTTGTGTAATAAAGCTGGGTTTTAGTATGGCAGGGCTAGTGTTAGTATTACAAAGCTGGGTGTTAATGTGGCATAGCTGACAATGTAACAGATATGGGTATTAATATAGTATGGCCAATGTTAGCATGGCACATCTGGTGTTATAACAAATTTAAGTGTTAGTGTGCACAACTGGTAATAGTGTATCACAGCTGGTTGCTGTTGTAGCACAGCCATTATTTGGCACAGGTGGCAGATGGTTGTTACTGTTGAAGTGACACCCTGACCTCATGTGCAAAAGGGGCAAAGGGATTGTGGATGTCTGTTAGTTTAACAGAGCTGGCGTTAATGTAACAGGACCAGGTTTTAGTAAAGCAAGGCTGGTCGTTAGTGTTGCACAGATGACTGTTTAATAAAGCTAGGTTCAGGGTTGTGCAGCTGGTTTCAGTATAACAAAATGTCTTGCTAGTTCGGAGCAGCTGACATGATAGTGTAGCATAATTGGTGATAGTGTAACAATGGGGGTGCTACAGTTGTACAGGTAGTGGTGTGACTGAAATGTATGTTAATGTGCCACAGTTAGCATTTGTTTAACAAAGCTGATTGTTTATTTCAACTGCCATTACTGCAATAAAGCTGAGTATATGGTACATTTAAAAGTGTAATGAAAGTGGCTGTTACTCTGTCAGAGCTGGTATTAGTGTAAAAAAGGTTGGTGTTTATGTTGCACAGGTGGAATTACTTTATCAAAGATGGATATTAATGTAACACAACTGGTGTTGGTTTAAGAAAGAATGGAACAGCTGACATTAATGTAAAATGGATGTTAGTGTGGCAAAGTTATGTGTTAGTGTGATGCAGCAGGCATTAGAGTAAAATTGGGTGTTAGTATGGCCCAGCTGGTGTCAGTGTAACAAAGGTAGGGTTTTAGCATGTAGTATGATGGAGATGGTGCCAGTAAAGCAAAGGTGGATGTTACTGTAGCCCAGCTGGTACTAGTATAATAAAGTATGATAGTGTGCCACAGCTGATATAAGTACAACAGGGTGGTGGTAATACAGTATATCTGAGTGTGGCAAAGGTTTGTGCAAGTGTGACACACCTGTCAACGTATACAGTTTTGTAACATAGCTGGACTGAGTCTGGTACAGCTGGTAGCTGGGTTTGGGCAGTAACTGCAAGTTCTAGTTTCAGGACAGGAGCCAGGCCTTACATAATGTAACATAACATAACAGTTTCATGCTGCTGCTTTGTAATGTTGAGATTTTTATTTATTTATGATATTCTGTAATTTGGGTAAAAAGTGCACTTTATTGGTTTCCTTCTGCTGACTCTACTGTCTGTCATTTCTGAATATGAGGCAATATTTCCCAATTGGTCATTTGTGCTTAGTAGTAGCTGAATTAAGTTAAGCAATAAGTCTTCTCAACCTGGTTTATATTCTATGGGTTCATATTATATACATGAATCCTGTTTCCTGTGGTTATCTTCTCATTGTGATTGTTGTTTGTGTTCATATTGCGTGAGACTGTCAGTCCCTGGGTTCTCATTCTAATCCTAATAGCTTGTCTGAGTTTACAAGCCTCTATATTCATATCTTATTTCCAGTTCTGGATTCATTTCCTATATCTAATTCTGTAGTATTTGTACTTGTTACCTGGGACAGAGCACTGATCTCCATCCAGACTTGGCATAGGAGCACTGGCTCGTTAAGGGACTTGCACAGAGTCGCACCGTAAGAAAACAGAGGCAGAGAGAATCAAACCTTTAACTTCAGAACAAAGCTCTTGAATAGTACATAGCCTTAAAAATCTGCACTAGATGCCAGACTAATATCATTGTACCATCTTCTGCAAGTTGCAGTGATATACTTTCAACAAATGCAACTGTGCAATCAAGATTTTTCTGCCTGGGTCTTGGCCAGATAACCCTGACCTTATTTTGAATAATACCAAAATAAATTGAACGGTCTTTCTGTATTCTCATAAAACATTTTTTTCCTCAATTACTAAATTCATCACTGGGGAACACATTGAATGTCATAAGTGTCTCTCTATTTAAATTATCTTGGAGTTACCTATAAAAACAAAATAAAGCTGATCAGCTTATTCAGTACTAAAAAGGCCAGTCATCTCCTAGGGTCAATATATAAAACTCACACTTTTCCTTATCATTGACTCTAAACTAAAAGTAGTATGCATGCTGTTACAACCAAACTCTTCTAAGAAACCATTCTTTTTAGTAAACAGTGGCCATTGCATAGAGGTAGAGTCACAGAATCAGAAAATTTGTAGCAAGGACAAGTCAGAGGAGTCATCATTACCTTGTCTGTTATACTCGAGATGGCTAGAGCTAGAAAGCACATTTGGACTTTACTAACAAGTTTCTGGTACCTATGACTTTAGCTACACCTCCTTCTGTAATGTAATATTTCCAACAAGACTTCTTAAGTCATCACGGGGAGGACCTCTGATCATCGCCACTTCTTGCAATGAGTTTAAGAATCTTTTCTCAGGACACTTGGCTTCATCTTGAAACAATCTGGCAGATATCACCAGAATCATTGCTAAAAGTGCTACATTCAGCATCTCATTCAAGGACTAGCTCACTAAAAACTGAGTACATCATCGTGAAGTTGTATAAAGCTCTCATGCCCGTCCCTAGCTGAATCTGTTATTAAGGTGTTTGCATAATACCTTACATGTTGCCTCTGTGTTCCACAAATTGAACGGCTAATTGTCTTGTCATCTCATCTATCCATCATACTAGCCTGTAATCAGTCCACCTCAATCATTTCATATACTTACCATTCTTCTACTAATTCGTAATCCCTGCTATTGCCTCTCATTTGTCAAGCCCTTCAATGTTTCCTACCAGCTATAACACCCTATTTCCCCTCCTTCATTTTACCATTAACTATTTTGACCCTTTGTCTTCCGTTTGCTTTCTTGCATTGCCTCCTAGGTTCTGGCTTTCTCCTTTGTCTCCAGCTGCCCTCAAACTTCCAGTCTTGTTATTTCTTCTGCATTCCATCTTGTCCGTTTTATGTGTTATCCCATTTCTCCCAGAAACTCTTCCTTCCTTATCCCGTCATTCTCTACACATAAGCCAATGGACCTATTTATGGATACAATCAACCTGTTGCTAAATATCCCTTCCTACAGATAATAGCTACTGTTTTGGGGTGAATACCTGTGCAGTTATGTAGTTATATTCCCTACTGTTTTGGGGTGAATACCTATGTAGTTTTGTAGTTATATTCCTTACCGTTTTGAGGTGAATACCTGTGCAGTTTTATAGCTATATTCCTTACTATTTTGGAGTGAATAGCTGTGCAGTTTTGTAGTTATATTCCTTACTGTTTTGGGGTGAATACCTATGTAGTTTTGTAGTTATATTCCTTACTGTTTTAGGGTGAATACCTGTGCAGTTTTATAGCTATATTCCTTACTGTTTTGGGGTGAATAGCTGTGCAGCTTTGTAGTTATATTCCTAACTGTTTTGGGGTGAACACCTGTGTAGTTTTGCAGTTGTATTCCTTGTTGTTTTGGGGTAAATCTGAAGTTATATTCCTTGTTATCTTGATTACTGGTCTGGATACTTAATTGACAACTGTTCCTGCATATCTATAGATATTAAATGCTTTACTCCCTACTTCACTGTTTCCTTTAATATTTCTCAGTTTATGGTCCTTTATTTGTTGTGGATTGTAAAATTGTTGTACAGAGTATCATGTAAATAATATTAATGATGCACGACTATGGGTCTATATTATTTACTCGAATGTATAAAATGTCGAGTAACTTTTCATCGACACATAAGTGTTAAATGTCCTCTTCAGCGAACGGCTACATCATCAATTTCTTTCCAAGGGTAGGGTAGGCCAACTACTCATCCCTTAACTAAATATACTAACTCTGAGATTGCATTACAGTGGGGAAAAAGGCAGATTTCGAACAACGGCCAACCGATTTCTTTCCCTTAGAAATAAATCAATGATGTGGCTGTTCGCTGAATAGGACATTTGACACTTATGTGTTGATGAGAAGTTACTCGACATTTTATATATTTGAGTAAGTAATGTAGACCCTCCTATACTGTGTTTAGTTATTTGTTTCATGGGAGCTTTTCTTCCAGAACATGCACAAGAAATGGCTTTGGTCCGTCCAGCTTCTATAATCTGATTCCAAAAAAAAAAAAAAAAACATTTTTTTTAGATCTTACAATGTTTGAAAAGCTATGATATTACATGTTGAAATTGTGTCAAGAAACAGGGAATTCATATTCAGTCTGAGGCATGAAACACTTTACATAAATTTCTCTTGTTTCTTTACTGAGGAAATAAAATTTTTTATTAATAAACAATTTTAACCAGATGATACATTATTTATGGAAAAACCTCTCTCAAGTATTAAAGTACTCAGTCTAGAGTTAGGATGATTGTTAGGAATGTTTTAAGTTATGACAAATGCTAAACAATTCATATTTAGTATTTTTTATATTCATAGATGGTTGTTTCCGATTTTGTTAATTATGGAATCTGAGTAAATCATCTTAGAGTTAATTATAAAAGATTACCAAAGTAACAGAGGGCCTAGTAAAACTTTTAAGATAGCAGCAAAAGACAAGCCATGAATGTCCCATTCAATATCATTTGTAAACAAGATAGCAAAAGTGTGAAAAACAGAGTACAGAGGCACAAATGTGGAAATAATGTTGCATAGCAAACAGTAATTGTTGATTCTGACAGTAAAGGTTTTGTTGCAAAGGTAGATATTAATGCAGCAACTTTCCTCCCATTAAAATAATCAGACCTTTATTTCTTAATCAGGAGACCATCATTAATTGTATGAAAGGCTTTGGCAGGATCCATCAGACATGAAGTGCCATGATTTTATCTATAATCAGATTAGTTTTCATAAGGCACCTAAAAGGAGTCTAGAACCACAATTTATTCTAAAATCTTGTTGATATTCCAATAAAATGCGATAAGTAACAAATTACTTAACCATTTTCTTTACAGCTTTCTCAATTAATTTATTGATTGCTGGCAGAATAGAAATGACCTTTAATTATTATTATCACATAACCCCCCCCCCCAAAAAAAAAAGAAGAGCTAAACCATAATAGATGATTTATTTACTACAGATGCCTGAAATTACATTAGTAAACTGTAAAACATGTGACCTCTAAATAGATTATTTTTGGATTCCATTCTGCATAATTCTGTCTTTTCTACCTATGTGCCCCCATCCATGCACCACAAGGCCTCTCAGCTTCTCCTACAGCCCAAAGACTATCTTCACTCTAAGGTTGGTACCTAAGAGCAGTCTGAGAGAACATCCTATTGAGAGCTTCCACTGATGGATCTTTTTTCTGTCGATGACCTATCCCTGATGATACATTAGAAAGAGATAATGAGTTCCAGAAACATGACATGTCAATGATCTCGTTGCTTCTTCCTGGCATGGGACAAACAACCACTCACCCTCTGTATATTTTCTGATGTCTCCCACAGCTGGCCATTCTTTTAGCACTAGGTGTATGGGATTCCATGCATAGGTTCATAGGTTCATAGGTTCATACTAGGCTATCTGCCCTGGGGTAATTATAAGCCTAGCCCGATTCTGTATGGCTTACGCCACCCCTTGATTTGAGTATACTGCACCCTTTTTAAGGTTTAGTTTACTGTGCCTCTGTCTAATAGTGACACGGGAGTAATCCCTGGGACAAATCTACGATCCCCCATCCACCTATCGAGATTCTTCTTGAAGAGATTCAGTGAGCTGCTCTGCCTCACATGAACTAGAATTCTATTCCAGAGCGAAGGGAGCCTCTGGGTTATGAACCTGTCCCTCCAGCAAGTTCTATTTATTTCTGTGCTGAGGTTCAAGTCCCTCAAGCATGTGGCTCTAAGGGATTTAGATTTACTGGGGTGGAGCATGTCCATTAATTCTGGATTTGACATAGCTTTGTATGTCAGGCATAGATCACCTCGAAGTAGGCGGTATGCAACTGAGTAGAGCTGGAGTTTTTTTAACCAAGCAGCATATGGCATCTGTTTGAGACCCTTCATCCTCTTGGTGAGATACTTTTGGGGTCTTTCTAATCACTGCAGGTGTCGGGTAAGGTACATTCCAAAAGGGGCATTATATTCTATGATGGGCCTGATGAGGGATGAATAAAGGGGCACGATTACCTCTCTTGATCTAGATGTGAAACTCTTCGTGATGAGGTGGGCTATGTAGAAGGTCTTTCTAACCACTTTGGCAATGTGGTTTTCAAAGGAGAGATTGCTATCAGCTTGGGTCCCCAGGTCCCTAATAACTTTCTCTGTACTTAATGGGTTTCCGCCTATGTGGTAATTTGTGGGCACATTGTTTTTGCCAAAGGGTATGACTATACATTTTTTGGCATTTAGCTTTAAACCATGACACTGGCACCAGTTATCTGTCTCTGTGAGACATTTTTGAAGGATGTTTGTGTCAGCTGGAGAGTCAATTATGGCGCCCAGTTTGCAGTCATCTGTGAACTTGGTGAGCCATAGACCTCCCACGTTTGCCTGTACCTCGGAAAAGTATATACCGAACAAGAGTGGTCTCAGGACAGAACCCTGTGGGATGCCACTTGTGACCGGTTTCGAGTCTGACATGGCTCCAGCAACTCTCACTCTGTGGGTTCTGTCTTTGAGCCAGTTTGTAACCCATCTTGTGACATAGGGGTTTATATTTAAGCTGGATAGTTTATCTATGATGCCCGAGTGGGGTATTGTGTCAAATGCCTTTGCAAGGTCCAGATAGGCTGTGTGGGCTATCTTCCCTTCATCTATGGCTTTGGTGACTGTTTCAAAGAAGTCAACCAGGTTCAAAAGGCAGGATCTGCCCTTGACAAAGCTGAACTGGGTAGGATCTAGTGTCTGTAGGTCCCCAATGTCTTTGTTTATGAGCTCCATGATGATCCTCTCCATAGCCTTGCAGACTAAGCTTGTCAGGCTTATGGGGTGATAGTTTCTAGGGTCCATAGAGGCTCCACCTTCGTGGAGTGGGACCACTGTTGCTGTACGCCATTCTGTGGGCACATATCCTGTAGTGAGGCTGAGATTGTATAGCTGTTTTATTTGAGGGATTAGGTCCTCTTGGAGTTCATGTAGGATGCAACCTGGGATGCCATCTGGTCCCATGGAAGCAGTGTTTTTTGCTTTGGAGAGGGCAGCCTTCACCTGAGCATCAGATATGTTTGGGAGGCAGCCCTCTGCCGGGATACCATGACTGGTAAAACTGTTTTAGGCATTCATTATTAATGATATAACTACTGCACTAGCATAGTTTTATTTTATTTATCGTTTATTGACCAGGTTAGTCCCATTAACCTAGTACCCACTTTTCAAGGGAGACCTGAGTCAGTATTTATATTACTAGGGGAAATTTAGCCAAGGCATCAGGGAACTTTCCCTGCTCTTTTTGATACATGCCATGGGATCTTTTACATCCACCTGAGCCTACCACCAACTTAAGCAGATGGGGCTTCACTTTAACATCTCATCCAAAGGATGGCATACTTCAACCGTGCAGACCCCACCCCCCATGCTGCGCTGCAATGTCACCAATTGATATACCTGAAGTGGGAATAGTACCCACAGCCTACTCCACCAAAGGAGAGTGTACTGCCTGTTGTCCCACTGACACTGTACTCTGTGGCTGTACAGTCATAGTGTATTTAAAAAAAAAAGTTAGGTTTATGTCATTCCCTCTGTATGAAGAGTATGGCTTATTGAATAACACAACCACATATGGTGCAGTTATCGTGTGGAGTGCCCAGGCATATTGTCATCAGCAGAACAGCTCCACTTGTAAACTGGTAGCATTTCTGCAGGTGTAGAGGCGTTTTAATGCTTGCAGTTCTGGTAGTACTGACCTACATATGGAGCATTACCTATACTACAGTGACCCATTCATTTGCATGGGCAACAATTTTACTTTGAAAGTTTACAATGACATTTGATGACAAAGTAATTTCTTTATTTTGTCCTGCTTTTCAATAGGCCTCCTATCCTAAGATGTTCTCCTACATTAGTGCTGTCTGAATTTGCCCCTACCTGGGAAGGTGCTCCCTTCCATACATGATGGAGCCTGTACTTCCTGTGTGTAAGACCTGTGTGTAAGAGAATTCTTAGGCTTCTATCCACTCTGCACCTCTGACAGGGTTGAACTTAGACAAGAAGCCATTATACTGTGGTTTAGTAGTGGGCTTTTTTTCTTACTAAATTTCTACCCCAGAAGATGTGCTGGGTTTGTATTACTAATGCATCCTAACCCTAACACTGCCCCTAATCCTAACCGTACACCTTACCTTAGAAAAACCTTTCTGTAGCACTACCTCTACACAAGATAGCATGCACACACACATACACGTGTACACACACACACACCTAACCCCTTAACTAAGCCTTCCTCTAACCCTTACCCACAATACTCACACACACTAAATCTATTCACTTATCTAGCCCTTACTGTAATGCTAACTCTTACACACTCACACATGCACTAAACCTCTGCCTTTAAATAATCATTCCTCTAACCTCAACTCACAGCCACTCACACATACACTAAACCTATCCCTTTAAATAATCCTTCCTCTAACCCAAACTCAGAGGTTACTAGACTAATGACCCTAGGGCTCTTTAAAGCCTAGCCAAATGTTACCCTTATTTCCATGATCAGAACCTATCGTCCCTGTCCAAGAGGGACACAGGTGGAAACCCCCTGGTGAATTTACGGTTACCCATCCAATCATCCAGATTGCATTTGAAGAGGGCCAGTGAGATGCTCTGATTGACATGAAGTGAGAGCCTGTTCCAAAGGTTTGGTAACCTCTGCGAGACAAATCTGTCCCTCCAGAAACTTCTTTTAATGTCACATATAAGGTCATGGCCTTTAGAGCAAGTAACCTGTGTACCATTTGGCTTAAAGATATGCAGCATTTCCATTAGGGTTAAATATTGCCTTATATGCAAGGCAGAGATTGCCTCTGAGCAGTCTGTATGAAACAGAATAAAGTGACAGTGATTTCAGATGATCATAATAGGACATATGCTGAAAACCTTGAATTTTCCTTGTGAGGAACCTTTGTGGTCTCCTCCAGTTGCTTCAGGTGCTTGGGAAGGTACATACCAAAAGGGGCATTGTACTCTACTATTGGCCTGATGAGAGAAGAGTACAGGGAGATTATAACTTCTTTTTTCGTGAGACAATGCCATTACTTATGAGATGAGCAATATAGAATGCCCTTTTTACCACTGTGGAGACATGGTGATCAAAGGTAAGTTTGCTGTCAACCTGTGTGCCCAGGTCTCTCACCAATGAGTGCATACGTAGGGTGTTGTTATTGATGTAGTAGTTAGCAGGAGCATTGCTCTTAGTGAAAGGAATGATAACACATTATTTTGCATTGAGTTTAAGGCCATGACTTTGGCACCAATCATTTGTTTGTTTAAGACCCTCTTGTAGGATGTTGACATAGCTTGGAGTTTCTATGATTGCACCCAGTTTACAGTCATTAGCAAACTTTGTCAGCCACAGACCTTTAGTTTTAGCTTGTACTTCAGAGAAACAGAGTCCAAACAGCAAGGGTCCCAGGACTGATCCTTGGGTCCCAGGACTGATCCTTGGGTCCCAGGACTGATCCTTGGGTCCCAGGACTGATCCTTGTGGAACACCACTGGTTAATGGTCTGCTTTTGGACGTGGATTACCCCATTTTGACTATATGGGTTCTATCAGTGAGCCAGTTAGTGACCCATCTAATAATATAAGGGTTGATACATAGCCAGGTGAGTTTGTCAATGATGCCTGAGTCAGGGGATTGTGTCTACAGCCTTGGCTAAGACTAGGTAGCCTGTATGCACAGATATTTCCCTTGTCGATGGCCTTGGTGACTTCTCTAAGAAGTCCACCAGGTTTAACAGACATGCTCTCCCTTTGACAAATCCAAATTGAGTAGGGTAAAGTGTTTGGAGATTACCTATATTTTTGTTGATAAGGTCCATGATGACATGCTCAATGACCTTGCAGATAAGGCTACTCAGGCTAATAGGTCTATTTGTGCAAGGGGGATAATGGTGGCCTTTTCCATTCAGCTGGGATCAAGCCAGTGCTTAGACTATGATTGAAAAGAGTACCCAATGGTGTTGCTAATTCCTGTTTGAGCCCATGTAGGACACAGCCTGGGATGTTATCAGGTCCCATAGATGCTGTGTTTTTGACCTTAGAGAGGGCGGTCATGACTTGCTCTTAGAGATGCAAGCTAGAGGATTGATGGTAGGGATGTCATGGGGTCCATGTGGTGGGGACAGGGGAGTGAAGTTTTCACAGAACCTGTCAGCTAACAGGATAGCAATGTCCACACACTCATTATATGTGGTATCACTAACTACCAGTTTGACACAAATCTGGCCCTTTCCCTTTAGGTTACAGATGAAGCTAAAGAATGCCTTATGGTTGTCCTTAGTTGAGGAAGCTAATTTGGATTCGTAGTCAGCTTTGGAGGACTTCACAAGAAGTCATATTTGCTTGTTTAAGCTGAGGAAGGAATGTTTCCAGTTCAGGACTTGCTCCCTCTTACTCTTAGACAGCAATTTCTTCCTCTTATTGTAAAGCCTGTTAATGGCAGTGGTCCACCAGGTAGATTTGCTCTTCCTTGAGGAGCTTGTTTTGCTCCTATCAGGTATGGCCAAGTCAAAGCAGTTATACAGGTGTTTGTGTAAAGCATTTGTGTAGAACTCGGCATAGTCGCCAGTTCCATCTGAGGGGTAAGGTGTATGAAGCTATTTATACCATCCCATAAGAGATTATAATCTTTAAATAATCCTTCCTCAAACCCTAACTCACAGACACTCATGCATGCACTAAACCTATCCTTTTAAATAATTCTTCCTATAACCCTAACTCACAGACACTCACACATGCACTAAACCTATCCATTTAAATAAACGTCCCTCTAACTCTAACTCACATATACTTATATGCACAGGATCTCACCCCTAATGTGAACCTACTTTTTTTTTTATTTTATTTAACATTTGTTGACCGGGATAGTCCGACTAGGTTCAACAGAGCCTGTTTTCAGCAGAGGCCCAGGGAGAAATGCTCCAGATGCATGTTTTTGGAATGTGGGAGGAAACCGGAGTACCCAGAGGAAACCCACGTGAACACAGGGAGAACATGCAAACTCCACACAGAAGGCACCCCAGCCGAGAATCGAACCAGAGAACCTCTTGCTGTGAGGCGACAACGTTAACCACTGCACCACTGCACCGCCCAGCAACTGTTAACTCTTTCAGCAAAAGAAGCCATCTGCAAAAATGTAGTATGCTAAAGCAGACTTTTGCAGATGTTGCCCTGCAGTTCACTTTGTCAAAGTAATATTTGAGAAAATGAACTACAACCATATATGATTTTATTTATAGACATTTATAAGGTAATAGAGAAATTATTTCAGTGCAGCCCTGAGTGCACTAGCCCGGTTAATCTTCAGTGATATAAGACTAATTCTCATTAGTCTAAGTAGCCATTTGGTAGCCAACAAGGAAAGGGAATCCCTGACCAGTATGCACATAAAATACCTATACAAAAATTAATCACTGCTCATGAGTAAGTTTTATTAAATGTAGGGATGTTTTAAAGAGTTTCTTTTTCAGGATGCATGTAAACATGTGGCAGGCTTCAGTATCTGAAGAAGCACTTGTGACTGCTAATATTTGAACTAAAAGTAGAAAACAAAGTAGAAAACCTATTTGACTTCATGTGCCTTGTTAAAATATTCTTCACAGTGATATCAGTACCGCAGCTCATCTGGAACTTTTAAAAGCATCATAACAATGGTAGAGAGTTTCAGGAGAGAATGGCTGAGCCAAATATATGAACAAAAAGTAAGTTTCAGACATAATGGGGCTGTTAGGCTTCTTCCAGCTCGTCAAGATCCTGTTAATCTAAATCACCACTTGAATCAAGAGGCCAATAATGCTATGGCTGGCGGGCTCTAAAGGGCCATTTTATTGACCTTACATCATGTGAAATAATTATTCTCTGTGGAGCAGTGTGTTTCCATTCCAAACATCATTTATACTGCTGCTATTTTTATAATGTGATCTCTTCACTCCATCATGTATCTTCATGACATTAAAAATGATTAAAGTGATAATAAAAACACTCTAAATAAAAATAAGCTCTGTGGATGAATGTTACAAAAGTAATCTAGTGTATCAGGCACTGCTGTCAGATACTTATGAGATTAGGCAGGACCCAATATCTGTTTAGTCTGGGTTTACAAGACACATTTGGTGGTTGGGAACACTTAGAAATATTTCTGCTCAGAAAATGAAACTTGGAGAGGTTAACAAAATTTTTAAAAATGATGGACAGCTGTTTTTTAGCATTAATAACATTTTGTGTTTAAACAGTACAACGCTAGTACAATGCTACCTTTTACGTGTCCTACTTTACAACTGATCTTTTAAAGAGAACTTTTTTTTTCAGCCCCACATTCAAGTCTGTCATCATGTTCCTATAACTGTGATGACTATGTTTTAAAAATCATTCCACATAAAGGACCAAATTGCAGTTCAGTATTTAAGTAAAAAGCTATTGTTTCTTGTAACTGAACCACAGCCTTCCAGTACAACAGGCTGTGAAGGTAGATGTTAGAAAATCAAGATGTGGTTTCCTACTTATGTTTAAAGTTCAGACTAGTTATATGAAGAACTAAACTGAAGTCTCTTAGTATACTTTAAATATTTTTAGTAGTTGCCCACAACAATAGACTCTAAAACTTTTCGTACTATGAGATTGCTTGATTATTTTTATTTTGCTCAGAGTATAGGCCCAGCTATAAGCTAGTAACTGTCTATAAATTCTGTTTGGCATTCATGTGAGCAAATGTGAAGATTCAGTTAATGAATACATAGCTATGGGTATATAAAGTATTATGATTGTCCATACGCTTATTGCCAAAACTGCAAAATCACCTTCAGTTAAGTACAAAACAACAGGAACATTTCAATAGACTGAGCACTATTTCAGTCAGTGCAAAAAGCTTTAAAAGCAATGATTCTAATAATGCAGTGTTAACACCCGCTGCATTAATACATAGTACAGGCTTTATATTTCCATTTACTAACAAATGTCATTCATTGTGCTGGAGTCTGAAGCAAATTAATGCAGTCACTAAAGTTATCTGTAAGGAGATATACAGTGTAGATGTGAAATGAGCTAAACTGGGAAACGAAGCCTTGCAGCTTGTAAAGCTAGCTGTACTGGGAGAGATGGTGCAGTCATTCATAGCATTAGACCCTAAAGCTAGCTGTAAATGCAATGAAATTACTGCAATGAGCTATGACGTCAACTTTGCCAACTTTAAACTAAGCTGTACTGGGAAGTACAGTGTTTTTACTCAGTACAACAGACCCTAAAGCTAAATGTACTGGGAAATGCAGTGAGTTTGCTCTGTAGTGGGCTCTAAAGCTAATTCTAGCAGGAAGCGTGAGGTCTGAAAGTAATCATGTATGACAATTCAGTATAGTCCCTCAGTGCTGTGGAAACTGAAGCTAACCACACTATGAAACTCGTACAGTCCATCAACGTTGTGAAAAGAGAAGCTAATCACCTTAAAAATTTAGTGCAGCCACTTACTGAAGTGACAAAAAAAGCTAACACTGCTGAAATTCAGTACTCAGTGGTGTGGGAAGTGAAGCTAACCACACTGAATTTCAGTACTCATTGCTGTGGGAACTGAAGCTAACCATGCTGAAATTCAGTACTCAGTGCTTTGGGAACTGAAGCTATCCACGCTGAAATTCAGTACTCATTGCTGTGGGAACTGAAGCTAACCATGCTGAAATTCAGTACTCAGTGGTGTGGGAAGTGAAGCTAACCACACTGAATTTCAGTACTCATTGCTGTGGGAACTGAAGCTAACCATGCTGAAATTCAGTACTCAGTGGTGTGGGAAGTGAAGCTAACCACACTGAAATTCAGTACTCAGTGCTTTGGGAACTGAAGCTATCCACGCTGAAATTCAGTACTTAGTGCTGTGGGAACTGAAGCTAACCACAATGAAATTCAGTACTTAGTGCTGTGGGAACTGAACCTAACCACATTGAACTTCAGTACTCAGTGCTGTGGGAACTGAAGCTAACCACACTGAAATTCAGTACTCAGTGCTGTGGGAACTGAAGCTAACCACGCTGAAATTCAGTACTGTGTTGTGGGAACTGAAGCTAACCACACTGAAATTCAGTACTCAGTGCTGTGGTAACTGAAGCTAACCACACTGAAATTCAGTACTGTGTTGTGGGAACTAAAGCTAACCACACTGAAATTCAGTACTCAGTGCTGTGGTAACTGAAGCTAACCACACTGAAATTCAGTACTCAGTGCTGTGGTAACTGAAACTAACCACACTGAAATTCAGTACTTAGTGCTGTGGGAACTGAAGCTAACCACAATGAAATTCAGTAATTAGTGCTGTGGGAAATGAACCTAACCACATTGAACTTCAGTACTCAGTGCTGTGGGAACTGAAGCTAACCACGCTGAAATTCAGTACTCAGTGCTGTGGGAACTGAAGCTAACCACACTGAAATTCAGTACTGTGTTGTGGGAACTGAAGCTAACCACACTGAAATTCAGTACTCAGTGCTGTGGTAACTGAAGCTAACCACACTGAAATTCAATACTTAGTGCTGTGGGAACTGAAGCTAACCATGCTGAAATCCAGTACTCAGTGCTGTGGGAACTGAAGCTAACCACACTGAAATTCAGTACTCAGTACTGTGGGAACTGAAGCTAACCACACTGAAATTCAGTACTCAGTACTGTGGGAACTGAAGCTAACTGCTCTGAAATTCAGTACTCAGTGCAATGGGAACTAAAAGTAACCACACTGAAATTTAGTACTTAGTACTGTGGGAACTGAAGCTGGTTGTAAAGGTATTTGTAAATGCACTGCAAGTCATATACTGCAGGAAAAAAATAACCCTTTTGCATTCTGTATTATCAAAAATAATGGAGCCTGTTTCTTGTAAACTTTTTTGGGGTTATCAGAGTTGTCAGAGATCGTCACTGGAAACTGAACAAAGCCAGCAAGAACTAAACCTCATCTATTTCTGTCTCAGGTCCCAGTCCTTTGTTTCTTGCGCTACCCATTTTCATGTGAGTGCTGTTGTCTGAGGTTAACTACCAGCAAATGTACAGCAGTCACAAGTTACACAAGACTGTGAGGTTAACAAGACACAGAACTGCCTGTGGTGTCTTTGTTTAGTAGGATCCACTGTTACTGTACCAAAAACCACATTGTGAAGTTCTGTCACAGTAAGCTTTTAGTGTAGTTACCTGACAGTTACCCTTCAGGGCTGATTTAGAATTCAGCAATATTGAGAACTTCATTCTTCCAGTGTGCATAAAGCTACAAAATTAGATGTGTACTTTTCTGTAAACAGTCATTTCTGATGGTTGAGTACGATGTTAGGTGTAATATGAATTTTCATGACATGTTTACAGCACTCTTAGACACTACGTGTTCTGGAATTTGCATTGCAATATCACAGTGTATCTAACTCTGCAGTAATCTGTAATAGCTGTTTTACAATCTGAGGACAAGTTGTCAATTCAGCAGCCTGATTAAAACTGCACTGAAAATCAAGTCAGCACTATAGGGCAGTAAGCTTTGTGTCTTACTATAGTGGGAGATCAGCTGATGACTTTGGCTTCCTTACCATTCAGCTGTCAGTTTCTTAAATGTGGAAAATTGGATCTCAAAATGTGGAAAGAACTCTGTAACACTTCCTAACAAGTCTGACTAAGGAGCTCTCAGTGTAGCTAATTTGTGTTGTTTTGTGCTTATATTATGTTTTGTTGAGGAATAGTTTCAATCAGTATTATTTTTCATGGATTTTTGTTTAGAAATTTTAAACTTGAAAGTGTGACAAATCATTTTCAGAGGAGAACTGAGAATCAGGAACTGTTCCTAGAATGAAAGATGTGTTTATGTTTATAACATGTTTTAATGCATTATATGGGAGTTAAGACTCTGCATTCTGAGTTTTAAAGCACAAAAGAAATACACTAGAATGGTATGCTTATAACAGAATGTGAGTCGTGCTTACAGACAGGGACACGCGGCACTCACTTTATTAATCGGTTTTGAGTGATGTCTAAAGACAGCTAACCCTCATATGTGGTAGTATCTGCCCTCATGTGACACGAGTTTCTATGTTTTCAGTACTTAAATACATAGTGGTATCTTCTGCATTTTTTTAACTTCCAAAACATTAGCTAAAGCTTGCCGCTGATGGTTTGCAGGAATGTAGCCGTGTGCAGAAAAGTGTATTGATGTTCAGTTATATATTACCAGGTTCTCACAAAGCAGCATACCTCTCAACTGTCCAGATCTTCATAGAATGCCCACATTTTTGCCTCATATTTTTGTTTTTTCCTCATAAAATTTGTGGTTTTCTGGATTTTTGTGGCAAATCAATGAGGATTGAATTCATTAAATAATGACAATAATTTGAGTTTGACTTCATATACTTCAGAAAATGCATGGTAACACAGGACCATTGATCCTGTCAATATGCTAAGTTTATAAGAGCAATATTTAAAATTTGTCCCTATTTTTGGGACTTTGTCCCCCATTATTTTGGTTTGTCCAGATTTTTTGTGCTAAGAGGTTGAGAGCTATGCATGACAGTGTTACACTCGGGTAAATGGGGCCTGAATAAAGCATGGTGTTTAAGATCTTATAAAGGCCACAAAATGTTGTTAAGCATTTAACTGTTTGATTTAGAAGATATATTCATAATTCCATTAATTGCTTTTAGCAGTCTGAAATCATACGAGATTTGTGGCTACAAACTGAGAGAGATCTTCACCTTTTTAAAATATACAAAGGAAATCCTGAAGTCACCACTTTCTTTTAAATTAAAGGAAATTCACTAATGAGTGTTTGATGAGGGCAGTGATTGCAATGTATCCAGAGATTGTCTTCATCACAGCATTCCTTTAATCATTATCAGTATACAACACTGAGACACCTCTGCCGAAAGACCACTTTTCTGTCACTTGACATTGAAGATATTTGTTCCTCAGACAGCATTGATGTTGGCTATGCAAGAAGGCTTCTTTGTTAGGAGGAAAAACATTTGACTTACTACTATGCCTTCTGAAAGCATGAAGGTGCTCATTTTAAAATGTACTACTTATATATGCCTATCTGTTTCATAGCCCTCTCCTCCTTCATACCTGTATACAAGCTGTCATCAAAAAGTAAATGCATGAGCTCTTCTGGTGTAGCATTGGCTGGCCCATCACAATGTTTCAAAGTGGATAAGCTTAGCTCATTATCTGTGGGGGCACATTAATGCAGGAAGGTGAGACTAGCCATTCTTTTCGAGGGAAAGTAAATGGTGACTTGCCTATAACTAGACAGGGGTCAGTGATATAGCTACAGTCCCTCATGCTCCAAGAGCATGTGGACCCCAACACATGGAGTGTCACTGGCTACAATGGATATTATAAGCACATGTATATGTGCCTGCTTGTGACAGCTTCATACAGACTATATGATTGCAAACTGCAAGGGTAATTAAAAGGATAGAGTTACTTGACAATTCTAATCTGAAAAACATAGCCTATCTCCAAAGATCTCTTCCGATATCAGCTTATTTGCTGTTCTTCCTTGTTCCTATCTTGTACTCATAAGAATCCCACTTACGCACTTACTGCTTTTACTTTCCTTATCTCTGGTAATTGACTGTGTCAGGTATTGACCATTCCTTCACTAATGATTTATTAATCTGTTTTTTAACTTTAGTTTTCATGATTTTTACATGCCTCTTACTCTATGTAGTTTGATACTTCATTTATAAAATAGCCTCCACATTACTAGCATGTTCTTCCCACAACACTACCATCCATACACATGCACATGCATGTGCACACACACTATATCCCCCCATACAGATGCATTCACATGCATGTGTGCACACCCACACACTAGCATATATATATATATATATATATATATATATATATATATATATATATATATATACACACACACACACACACACACACACACACACACACACACACACACACACACACACACACACACACACACACACACACACACACACACACACACACACACACACACACACACACACACACACACTTGTCTGTGTCAGTTTATTGACAGACCACAATATCAAGTAGCACAATGTCGGCATTCAGATCATCATACTGGGTTTTTGGGTACAGTTAGGTAAAACAAAAACTGTCTTTTTTGCAGGGGACAAGTCCCCTGAACCCCCTCATCCCCCTGCATATTATATAGACCAACTCTGTAATTGCTCCATGTTGGGGAAAGGGCAAACACAAGATCCAGAGAAATCCTGGCATGTATGTGAAAAGCCGGTTTTATGATTTGAGCATCACTATTGTGACATTTAATATTATAGTCTGCCAATTACTTAATGAGAAAAACTGTTGCATGTTTCAGAAGGGTGCACAGCCTACAGTAGCCCATAAAACTCCAAATTCAAGTCCAGCTAACACCAAATGACAACATTTGCAAAAATCCACCTTTATTAAATAATAATATGTCTGCAACATTATTCTTTCTACATTTTCTACAGCAGGAAATACTACAAGTGTTTGTATTCATTCTAGAACAACAAATATTGAAAGAGCAGTAAGGGCAAAACTGGGTGGTCTGCAGACCTATTGGTGTTTAATAAAGGGGGAGTTTGGTGAATGCTATAATTGGTGCTGTCTAGACTTTGTTTATAAATATATGTAAATAAACAACACGCATGCACACATATGGCCGTGTATCATTTCGTCAAAGGTAGTTTTGACCTGAAAGAAAAAGCAGGTGGTACTTGTGACTGAAAAGCCATTTCATCAAAAACATTGTACACAGCATATATAAAATAAAAATCTTTTTTATAGGGGGCCAGCTACAACCCCAAGTGGAGGGGCTCCACCCCAACCCCCCCTTAATTATTCATTCTAACTCCATGGTCCCATACCCATGGAGAAAAGAAAAAATCACCACACACAGTGAATCAGAGCTGGTACACAATCTGCAAATCTTAGGGTACAATGTGACAGTGAGTGTTGCCAATACACAACAAATCTAAACTATATCCCTAACAACTTCCATGATCTAAACTGACACCAGAAATACCATATGTTGACTTCTACTGTTTTTTATGAAATAGCTTTTCAGTCAAAAGTACGTTTTATGATTTTAACCTACCTATGAAATGATGTTGTTCTCTCTCTCTCTCTCTCTCTCTATATATATATATATATATATTTTTTTTTTACATATCTACACACACACACACACACACACACACACACACACACACACACACACACACACACACACACAAATATTTAAAGGCCATACATACAAAATATATGCTGTTTAGTCTGATAGAATCCAGGTACTGTTGTTCCATTCTCCTGATGATCTTTTTAAACAGCATTATCTCCATTGTGTACATTTCAAGACATATGCTCAAAATGACTAGTGCAGGCTCTTTTCCTGTTGTGTCTGATCAAATGAAACCAACAGATGCAGTATTGATGTTTTTTGTAATAAACATCAGCATACACAAATCTGTGCCATTTCTGGTAATACCTAAGAATGGTGAACAGCTTTAGAGGTATTGGGTATGTACTTGTCTCAGTGAACTCTGATTTGCTTCAGGAATGTGGTTGCTTATTACACAAGTGATACAATATTTGGCCTCCAGTAACCCGAACAAAGCAGATATGTATTCATAGAGATATCTTACTTAAAAACTGCCTCTCCTCCAAGTAGATGAGTAAAGTTTGATGCTTATAGGGAAGCTTGTGTAATATGATCAGATATGGTCAACATGTGAGTCATGGTGGTGTGTAAAATGCACTATATAATATATGGTCTCTGATGTACACAGTCCTCAAAACATATGCAATGTCTGAACAAACCACAGACTAATGTATGTTTGGAACATATATGCTGATGTATGCATTTATACAAAGGAACCAAGGGCACATGCATAGAGTTCACCAGTATTGACAATGCAATATCAATCTTCCATTAACATCACTGCCAACAAAATGTAAAAAAATGTACAGGGTGCAAGATCCCTTGCAACTCCCCAAGCCTCTTTAGAAAATACGCTAATTCCTTGGTAGCACAATCATGGGGAAAGCATGGAACTGCTGATCTGTTCCCACATCTCATCTGCAAAATTCTGTCTTTAGAAGCATTAAACAAGAGTAAAAGTTTCAATTCACATCATCATCATGATCAATTGATGAAAGGCACCAGGTAATTATTAAACAAATGCAACATAAAATTCTCCCAAACAGAAACACAACTGTGACATCATCTGTATCAGGCTGAGAGAGTGTATGTATAAACATGAAACCATACTTAATAAGAAATCCTTACAATTATTGCAGAACCAGGCAGCTATGCACCAAATATGCACCTTGATAATAAATATAACTGTTAATGGCTGTGACATTACTGAATTTGAAAAAATGACATACTCCCCATTTAGGCAGCCAGTATACAAAGCACAGCGTCTGATGCCATGTATGATGCATATATGGCAGATGGCATACACAATTCCTGAAGTACTGATTGCTGTTATATACACAGTATGTGATATTTTTTATAGCCTTAATGTGGGGAAACACATTGTCTGAGGTAAACCGCATTATGCCTGATATGCATAATGCATAGCATGTGATTTTCACTGTTCAATGTAAACTTGCTAGGTACTATATCTAGTATGGAGTGTCTGATACAGATAGTCTTTCAGATACATGGTATCAGTTAAAATATGGGTGTATATGTTTAAATATATGTAAAATAGTGACAAAGACAGTCTATAATATGGGTCAACTGTGGATGGCTTACAGTGAAAATAGAAATCCAAAATTATTGATATTCTGACCTCAGTATCCTTATCTGCTGAAAGAATGACTGTGTACCCTAAATGAAAACAAACACAGACAAAGCACTACCTCTCAACTGTCCAGATTTTCACAGAATGCCCAGATTTTTGGCTCGTATTTCTGGTTTGTTCCCCATAAAATTTGTGTTTTCTGGCAAATCACTGGTATGATCTGAGGACTGAAGTCACAAAATAATGACATACATTTATGTTTCAGACTTCAAATCCTTCAGAAAATGTATGTTAAAACAAACCCTGTTACTCTAGCAACTTTCTAAGTTCATAATAGCAATATTTAAAATACGTCCCTATTTTTGGTCCTTCACCGCCCCCCCCCCCCATTTTCTTGGACTTTGTCCAGATTTCTTGCACTAAGAGGTTGAGAAGTATACACTGCACATAGATAGCAGAGCCACAGTCCCTTCCTCTGTATTGTCCCCTTCTTATTTACTATAAAAGGTTATAGCACTTGAAGGGTAACTGATCTCATTTTAGAGGGATGTGTCAAACAATTCTGCTGTTTTTGTCAGAAATGACTCAAACTCATCCTCAACACTCATTTTGAACTGCTGGGCATTTTCCTTGAAATTAACAGTTGCTGCTTGCATTTCAGCATTTTTGGAGTCTCCACTTTCATTCTTGATAATCTTTCATATATCTTAGCTCAATAATTCTGGGCAAAGTGAAACATAATGGGGGAATAAAAGACCAACATCAGAGACAGGTTTTAAATACTGATCTTATAAACTAGAAAGTTTAAGAATAATAAATTTAAGAATAATAAATTTTGATTAACATGCACATTCTGAAGGATAGGCGGCCACGGTGATGCAGCGGTTAACGTTGCCACCTCACAGCAAGAGGTTCTCCGGTTTGATCCTCGGCTGGGGTGCCTTCTGTGCGGAGTCTGCGTGGGTTTCCTCCCGGTGCTCCGGTTTCCTCCCACATCCCAAAGACATGCTGTAGGTGGATTGGACACTCTAAATTGGCCCTAGGTGTGAGTGTGTGCGTGTGTGTGCCTTCTGTGGAAGGTTGGGCACTGGGCTGGCAACTCGACACTGTAAAACTCCACTGCCAATCATGAGTGGATAGGCGATCTGCTGTGGCGACCCATAACCAGAAAAAGATGAAAGAAGAAGAAGAAGAGGAAGAAGATGCGCTTTCTGAAGGATATGAAGTCTGAGACACAAATGTTTGTAATTATTATATGATTTCAGTCCTAAATGATTTGCCATAAAACCACAAATATTATGTGCAATAGACCAAAAATAATAGTAAAAAATCTGGACATTCTGCAGTATTCTATACAGATGAGATATAATCATAATATTTCCTTCAATACTTTCTGTCTTTCTGGTAATTACAGTGTATGTCCACAGATGCAATCAAAGTACATTTGATGTGCAAATCTTCTTTTTCTTCTTCTTCTTTTAGCTTTTCCTGGTTAGGGGTCGCCATAGCGGATCTTCTGTCTGCTCATGATTGGCAGTGGATTTTTACAGTGTTGAGTTGCCAGCCCGGCGCCCAACCTTCCACAGAAGGCACACACATGCACACACTCACACCTAGGGCCAATTTAGAGTGTCCAATCCACCTACTGCATGTCTTCGGGATGTGGGAGGAAACTGGAGCACCCGGAGGAAACCCACGTGACAACAGGGAGGACATGCAGACTCCACACAGAAGGCACCCCAGCCGAGAATCGAACTGGAGAATCTCTTGCTGTGAGGTGGCAATGCTAACTGCTGCACCACCGTGGCCGCCCTTACATTTGATGTGCAAATACAGCCATAGAAACACTCATGCACACACACACACACACACACACACACACACACACACACACACACACACACACACACGCACACACACCTCAGATTCTTACATAAATACACAGAAATAAATATATACATACAGTCATAAAGTTTTTTGTTAGCTTGGTGACTTACATCTCTTCCTTCTCTACAATCACTGTTTTTTTTTTTTTTTTGCTTTTGTTTTACCATACTTAGTTTTATCATTTATGCTGTCTTAGCCATGTATACATGCAGCCTATAAGGTAACAACTACTCAGTAACTGTTTTCCACATAAGCACCTTTATAGTTCTTCCCTGTTTATCTCCTGCTACATTAGTGATATGGAACAGTAATGATGATGTCATATAACATCGACTGGCAGTCAGTCAGTCAAAAGATACTCCATCATCTTCAGCAACAGCATTTTACCCATTTTTCTATGTGAGGTCAGGGTGTCTTGTTGACTGTCGCCACCTCCATTGATTCAGTGCCAGTCTCCTACTTTCTTCAGCAGTCATACCATCACAGGTCTCACAAAAGCTATACATCTCTTGGATAAATGTCCTTGTTTCC
>NC_056741.1:1273632335-1273639835 GCF_019279795.1 Protopterus annectens | reverse complement strand
TTTTGAGTAATAGTTTGTAGCTCTGGAATGTTTTTAGCTGAGCAAATAAGAGTGGAGTCATCAGCATATTGTATGCATGTAGCTTGTGGAATAGCTGCTTGTAGGTCGTTTATAAAAAGGGAGAAAAGGAGAGGCCCAAGAATAGAGCCTTGTGGGACACCGAGAGAAATTGGAAGGAGAGAGGAGAGTTTGTTTTCCCAGAGGACTGCCTGTTTCCTGTTAGTGAGATAGGAAGTAAACCAAAGGATAGCATTGGGTTCTAAAGCAAGAGATTCAAGGATTTTTATGAGAAGGGGGTGGTTAACCATGTCAAAGGCTTTGGACAGGTCAATAAAGAGTGCAGAAGAAAGAATGTTATTATTGCGGTTTGTGTTTATGAAGTCAGTAAAGGAAAGAAGAGCAGTGGTAGTACTGTGAAAAGGCCTGAAGCCGTGTTGACAGGGAGTTAGAATGTTATTTTTAGTTAAGTAGTTCATTAGTTGGTAGTGAACACATTTTTCCATGATTTTTGCTAGGGGAGATAAGAGTGCTATAGGCCTGTAATTGGAGTATTCATTGGCGTTACCTCCTTTATGTAGGGGTATAATGTGTGAGATCTTCCAGATGTCAGGTATGGTACCTTCATTAATGGTTCTATTGATAAGGATGGATATGGGATAGGCTATAACCTTAGCTGCTTTTTGGAGGTATTCAGATGGAAGTTGATCAGCTGATGGGGTACAAGGTTTAAGTTTTTGGATGCATTTTTGGATGAAGGTGGTAGAGATAGGTTGTAGAGTGAAGGTAGGTTGAATAGAAGCTGCTTGAGCAGGGTTGCTAGAATTGTCAAAGGAAAGGTGAGGGGCCAGAGAATTGATAGTATTAGTGAAGAAGGAGTTGAAAGCATTGGCAGTTTCATGGGAAGAATTTTTCGGATCCAGAGGAGAGGGTGGTAGTTTGTCCGGGGTGAAGAAGTCTATTCAAGGTTGCCCAGAATCTTTGGGGATTGTTATGATTAACTTGTTGGAGGTTTCTATAGTAGTTTTTTGTCGAGATAATAGCTTTTTTAGTACTATTTCTTAAGTGTCTGAAGGTCTGTTGATCAGAGGGAGATTTACTAGTTCTCCATTTTATCCAGGATTTGTTTCTGAGTAACATTTTTTGCCTTGTTTCCTTAGATAGCCAGGGGGGCGGGTTTAGTTTTGACTCTGATAGTTCTTTTTGGTACATGATTATCTAGGATGGATAGGAATGTGGTGTTAAAATATTGAACTGCTTCTTCTAGAGGAAGAATTTGTAGAGGTATCCAGTTACAGGCATTTAGTTCATTGTTAAATAGGATGGGGTTAAACTTTTAGTACTACGAGAGGTTCGGATGGTAGGGGCATTAGTAGCAATATTCTTCTTTCTTATGATATAGGTTAAGTTGTGGTCGCTAATGTCATCTGGCAAAGTGCCGGTTTGGTAATGTAGCTGTGGTTTATTAACAAGAATCCAATCTAGTATACTTTCTTTGTTGTTAGGTTTATTAATTCTGGTGGAGGTATTTATAGTCTGAGTAAAGCCATGGAGATTAATATGAGAGACTGGGTTATTAGTATTAACTGATGACCAGTCAAGGTTGAAGTCTCCAAGTATTACAGTTTCTTGTGGGAAGGTGGATGATGCCCAGCTAAGGAGATTTTCTATAACTATGGAGTTATTTCCAGGAGGTAGATAAGTACCGATAATATATATGGCTTTATTAGGGTTCAGTTTTAGCTTTGATATAAGGAGTTCAGTTTTGGTGTTATCTGGGGGAGCATAGGGTACTAAGGATAAATTAAGATCAGTCTTAAATATGAGTGCAACTCCCCCTCCTTTGCGAGTAATGCGGTCTTGTCTTATAATGTTATAGCCTGGTGGAATGATTTCTGTATCCCTGGTGAGGGGTTTTAACCAGGTTTCTGTTAAACATAGGATGTCGAAAGAGTAATATTCAAGAAGAGAGTGGAGATGGGTGGCTTTGTTGTTAACACTTCTGATATTAAGGTGTCCTATGAGTAAGGAATGAGCATTACAGGTTGGTAAATGAAGGGAAGAATTTGAGATAATAGGTGTATCTTCAGAGGAAATAGTAGAGGGTCCTGGGTTAGGATGTATATCGCCATCTACCAGGGTAGAGGGGTTGTAGTTTAAGTGTGGCTTACAGGTAATCATCATTAAATATTTTAGTTTTCTTAGCATGAGATTATTAGATTTAATATGGGATAGTCTGTGATATTTGGCTAAGAGGTAGGAAGAGTTAGAAGTAATGTTTGAGTGTGTGAACTTTGGGGTTGTTAAATTAGAGGCAGTTTGTTTGGAAGAGGTATTAAGGTCATAATTATAATTTATTTCATAAGAGGTAAGGAGATAGGGTAGTGTGAGTGCTAGGGAAAAAATGAACAGGGTAATAGCTTGGCTGGTTTCTGTTTTATTATAGGGGCCAAGGATGGTGTTTTGTTGGTTTTAAAAGACATGGTGAGTAGTGGAGAAAAGGAACTGTCAGAGAGAAGGTTGGGTTAAGATTAAAGTGTAAGTTTGAGGGAGTTGATGGGAAGAGCCACAGTATTAGCTTAGGAGTAGGAGGGGGGGATGAAAAGGAAATGGAATGGTAGTAATTAATGGGAGGAGATGTACAATTAAGGTTGGTGTTATGGATAGGTGGGATTACTAAGGGGGAGTGGTAAGTGAGGTATAAGGGTGAGGGTGCGTGGGGTGGGTGGGATAAGGGGGTAGGGAGGGGAGCGAAGCGGGGCAGAAACAAACAGTTTCAGGTGAAAGCAATCAGAGAAGAGCAGATCGTACAGGTGAGTTAATCAAGGGATAAGTGAAGGTTAGAAGGCAAAAGTTAGGAGTGAGTAGATGCTAGAGGTAGCAGGGAAAGGGAAATATATATATATATATATATATATATATATATATATATATATATATATATATATATATATATATATATATATATATATATATATATATATATATATATATATATATATAATGTGTGTGTGTGTCTATCAATAGATATGAATAGGGATTCATGTCCTTACATTGAACATTTGAATGTCAAGTACCACAACACTGTCAGTCAAAATGTCGAAAGTGAAATATTCTCAAAAAGCCTCAAGCAAAAACAGAGTTTTTTGCAGGGGAAAACTCCCCCTGGACCTCCTCATGTGAGGAGCTGTGCCCCCATACCCTCTGATAATGATATATATTTACTCTGAGGTTGCACTACAGCTGGGAAAGGAGAAATTCTCCAGGTTGTTCTTTACAACAGTCTCCTACAACTGGCTTCCCATTCACTACAATACTGCAGCATTTTCAGTTTTGACATTGTGACTGTCACTACTGTGGCACTCTATATTCAGATTATTCATTGTAAAGACCTGGTTCTCTGTATATCTGCATCTAATATATATAGGTGTAGGGTATCCTGCTGAAATAACAGAGTGCCTACACCCAAGAGACTGAAACTATTTGTTCGATGCAGACAGGTGGTAAAAAGATGTGCAAGATCAACAATCCCTGGATAGGGGAATATTTCTTTTCTCCAGGGATCGTTCAATCTCAGAGTTAGTATATATAAGTAGCATGAATGTGGGGGCTGCAGGGAGACTTGATCTTTGCAAAATTACTTGCAGTTGGTTTAGTCTGCTTTTGACTAATTGGAATTTATTGCATTGTATAGCTTGGGCTACGTAATCAATATCTGCCATTCATCTTGTCACGTAGTTTAATTTGCATATACCGTTCACATACACATCCTTGTAACATAGCAGAAGCACGTTTTATTTTCTGCATGAGACTGATGGAAAGTGCAGCAAGACACCCCTTGTCTACTGGTGCACAGCAGGTATGTGCACGCCTCTGCCCCCCCCCTTGTAAAATATACTTCAGCTGTGTATGGTCATTCCTCACTTCCTGAATCTTGCAATAAAATAGATTACTAATGTCTGTAGCAGCCTCTCCTTCTTTGTGATGCTTTCAGACCTTCAGAAGTCAAGTCTAGCATCTAGAGTAGTCTCTCCCCCATCTTGGTATTTCATTCTAAGACATAAGAACATATAGTGCTTATATCTGGAGTACCTCTTACTTGTGTACTATTTCCAAAACATATGAAAGTATTATCTGCGTCTGAAAAGTGTTGTCTTTGTCTGGAATAATCCTGCTTCCACCTTCTGTCCATAATGAAACAGTAAGATAAACTTGCTGTAGAGTTAGCTGCCATATTCCAGTCTGACAGATTTTTAATATTTATTAATTAAAGATTATGAATAGATGGATGGATCTGCTGAACACATCTGGTACACTTTACCTTCATACAGCAAGCCATGTTGATATATGCATGAATTGTGTCAACAGCAACATTTTAATATTATTGTCATTCTGAGAGATCAGCAGAGAGTACGTATGTGGTATAAACATCAAATATGCTACACAGACCCACAGGAGACAAGACAGCTTCATAGTCTTGTTGAGGGACTCTAGAACACCCAGTCTTTCTAGTGTCCTCCTATACGGTGGAAATAAGATGGACTTTGTTGAAAGTCTGCATAATCCAGGCATTATTTTGAATCATAGTTTGAGGCTTTGGAAGCAAGTGTCAATTGTGAAATCATCATGTCCCTTTTTAAGAAACGTATCTGATTTTAAGCACTTTCTCTCTGAAGCGGATTTCTCATTTATACTTCATTCTCTAGCTTCCTCCAGGCAGGACTATAAAAGTGGCATTTACTCTGGACTTCCCAACACTAAACTGGACATTTTACAGATGCTGCAGAATTCTGTAGCCACATTAGTAATTGGTACTATTTGTACAAACATATTACCACTGCTCTGCTCACCCTTTATTGATTGCTTGTTTAAATCAGAATTATGTAAAATATTCTTGTATAGGCATAGTTGTCCATTCGTGACTTGAGTACCAATTACTTAAAGATGTTAATGGTACTGTATTGCTCTACTGGGGTTTTGCACACTGTCACACAGGGGCTGCTGGTGGTTCTGTAGTTGCATCTTGAGACTTCAGGTGTTCGTTCATTTGCCTTTCAAGCTCCATACCTCTGGAATGTAGTTCCTCAATGTTTCTAGGAGTGTACTTCATTGACAGGCTTTCATAGTTCGCTCATAACTCTTTTTTTTTTCAGATTGTGTATGAAGGGATTGGATGAAATGTGATAATTTGTTATAATTTCTATGTATGTTTTTTATTGTTTTTATGTAATTTATTATTGCATTAGTATTCAAATGTATCTGATTATTTCATTAATTGCATATGGTGTTTTGCAGATAAAACACCTTTAATAAATGGAAAGTTCAACTACAGGGGGTCAAGGGGACCAAACAACAGAAACACTCTGAGGCAATGACCTCTTTGAACACATGCAGCAGGGACGGCAATAAACTCTATATAAGAAAGTACTGGCTTGAAATGGGAGTCACACATGACAGCTGTATGTCATAATGTAGTCACATGTAAGCTGCTGTGACACTACACCAGCAGGTTATATATATAGAGTGGATATCAAGGAAAGCATGACATAGGCATCGAGATGCCTGTCATTGTGCTATGCTGTGTTATTAATGAAATAAGGTTCAAATCCCATTGCACCTTATTAAAGAATATGATAGTCTTTAGGATGGAGGAGTTATGATTTACTAACTCCCATCCAATTGATTGACTGCTGTGTAATGTTAAAAGACATAATGAACTCACACATTATCCTGCCAAACAAACACTTTTTATATAAATTTCACTTGGTTTCATTTAGTAGCCTTGTTGGTCTGTAATAATAAAAATAATAAAAATACCATAGATAATAAAACTGCAAGTATTTCATGTGAAACACTGGTTTATATTGTACAGAAAGTGGAATATTAATGTAAAACATTATTCATCTAAACATAAATGCTGGCAAAGGCCCCTTGTTAATATCTATTTTAAGTGATTTTATTATGAAGGCTGATTTTTAACTAACAGAGACAAATCACCCTACAAGGCAGGACAAGGAAAAAGTGAGTGGGGTAAGCAGTTCTTGTTGGCCCTTTGTCAACGTGTCCCATTTATTTCAGAGTCTTAATTTGACAGCCAATCCCAGATTAAAAAAAAATCAACTAGATTGCAACTTCTGCTGTTTAAAAATTATTTGTGCTCTGAATTAAGCCTGCATATAACTTTTATTCAAGGTATTGTTAGGAATCAGAACTGCTTTACACGACAGACCAACAGAAAATGTTAAATAGTGGTATGGTGGTGTGTGAAATCTGCTGTTTCCTTTTAGAGCTAGACAAACTAAAATGGACATAATAAGCACTTTCTTCTGGTTCTTAGCGTCTCGAGTCTTTGATAAAGGCACTACTGCAGCTCAACAAGAATGGTTCAGAAAACCTCAGAAACGTGTTCATGTTAAAGCTTTTCATAAGTAACTGCAGCTTTATTGCTGACAATATGCCTGCACGCACATGAGAAAACAATTTGTTCCACCAGCTCCTTTAAAATGTACTTCAAGATCTGTTCCATGTCAGCAGACATTTCTGTTTAACTTTTTTTGCATTCCCAGCTCTGATATGTTTGATTTTTTTTATTTTATCTTACAGTTAGTTAACCGTATACTAGCTAATTAACACATTCACTTTGAGTTATTCTTGGTGAAGCAATGAATGAATTTTAGCCTTCTTACTTCTTAACTGGACATACTGCCAAGGCTGACTTAGTGTCTGATAAAAAAATTGTGTATTGGGATGGGAGGATGTTTCTTTACAGTAGACCTACATTCATTTTGATCAGAGACCCTGATTATTGCCATTTTATGTGGAAAATATGAGCAAATTCCAAATATGGACTATCTTATATATTACAAAATCATAGGGTTTTCATGGAAGTTGGCATTTTAGGCCAGACGATGCATTCACCCAAACCTGTATTTCTCCTCATATTGACAGCTTGCTTTCAGTGTTTCTTACACACAATGTGCTTTAATACATATATATATATATATATATATATATATATATATATATATATATATATGTATATGTATGTATAAAAAGCACACACACACGCGTGCACACACATGCACACACACACACACACATGCACACACGCACGCACGCACACACACACACACACACACACACACACACACACACACACACACACACACACACACACAGAGTGTCATTCACTATGTTAAATGATAATTTTATCTGTAGGGTGAATGCCTGTGAAATCCGGACAAGTGTTTTGTTCGAGTGTTTAAAATATTGGAAGATGGATGATTTCATGATGTGGGTAAGGTAAATAAGAGTTTTGGATACTAATGCCAAAACATTTTGACGTACTGAAAGTTGGGGTATTATTAGGTAGACAAAGTGTTTCTGTGAATGTTTGTGGGTAAGTGAAAGAATAAGGATTAAGTAAGGGGATAGATTCAGTGTTGTGCATGAAGTATATGTCTGAACCCTTTCTTGGGTATATTGGTAGTGTTAATGAAAGGG
>NC_056741.1:1273184835-1273259835 GCF_019279795.1 Protopterus annectens | reverse complement strand
TATTTAAATGTTGCTTCTTTTTTGGTTCCTGTTGTTTCCTTCTGTGTGCATGCATGGGGGGGGGCAGAGATGGAGCTATTGTATAACCAAGTAGTCTGGCTTACCCCCTATACCAGGGCCATAATAGTACAGTAAGACTTATCCCTGATCCCACATCCATCAGCTGACCCTTCCCTCCCCAACAGCAGTTCGCAATACACTGAGTAGCTTGGAGCATTTTCAAGCTTTAACTTCTTCCCTCAGGGATCTGATGCAAATCATCTAAGTTCCATGGGCAATGAAGCACACGAGTTCATGTCCTGCCTGTTGATCATAGAGTAGACACTCTGGTCATGCCTGGCTTGTTTTTAAAACTCCAACCTGTATTAAATCTTGAGAAATCCAGTGTGCACACTCCATCCCTTCAGGATATCTTACTATCCATGTGCCATAGAGCCTGATCTGCTATTCAAACTCAGATCTCCTGAATTGCAATTAAGACTTTACCGTCTACTACTGTTGCAGGTTAAAACTATTTATTGCTGTGGAACTACAGAATATCTCAAAGCAAGGGTTAGTGTATAAGTTGGCTTGTAGAGGTGCTTGAGGGGAATGGATTTCAGAAATCCCTGAGTCTCAGTAACAACTGAACACACCTCCAAAATTGTTAGCATAAAGATTCAGAAAAGAAGACAGTATTGCCCGAGGGATACTTAGGAGTCACAGATGTACAGAATGTCAACCATAACAAATATAGAGAGAGTTCAGAAGTAGCTGGATCAGTATAGGAGGGAACTGGAGGTTCGGCAGCAAGTCAGACATTTACTGTGAAATACAAAGGCTGAGTTTGTGTGTGACAGAGAGAAAGAGAAACAGGTACTGCTTTGAGCTAAGAAGCTGAAGTGATCAAGATTAAGGCATGGGTACCTAAATGGAGACCGAGAATGAGACTATTCCAGGACAAGAGCTAAAGTATATTTTAAATTAATGTCCGAGTATAAAGAATGCAAAGATATGACAATTTTCTTGTATTCATTTGTACAAGTGAATTTGTGATTTAGTTAGTATCCTGTGCTGCCTTGCAGCTAACAGTTATCTCTGCTACTTACTGGTAAAACCTGAGATACCTTAAGCAACATGGACAGAAAATACATAAATGGCCACACAATGCTGAAATCTATAATGTTAAAGAAATATAATTTAACATCTGGGATTTACAAATCCAAGTTCTGCAAGCTCAGGCAAGGCTGTAGTTTGCACCTTTTGGAGTTGCCATTCCCATATAGTTTTTAAAATGTTGGTGGCAGATGATTTAATCACTTGGTAGCTCAATCTTACAGCAGTTTTACTAGAAATAACCACCGGCATTAGAAATGTGACTTGATGCTAGAACCCAAGAAAGAGAAAGGCCTTAGAAACTCATGCACTGCTATGCAAGGAGCAGACCTACTCAATCAGGAACTGAGTGAGAACTGTAAAACAGAAAATCAAGGATGCAACCAAGAACTCCTCTGTACTCATTTAAATTCATTATATCTAACACCTCTCAGAAATTTAATGGCTTGTTGACATAGTAACAAATTCTAACTGTCTAAAATAAAGTATGTACATGATTAATCACATTGAAGAAAACATTGTTATTGATGCACAGGGCATTAGCTGAAAGTGATGCATGCATTTCTTAACTGTACAGTGGTCATCATTGGACAGATGATCACATTTTTAAACATTCATTCTATGTTGCACAACTTATTAGTTAGGGAACGGCATCTAGGTTCAAAGAACTCATAGCCCACTTTATTCGGCCCTTATCAGACTCATCATTGAGTATAATGCCTCCTTCAGCATTTACCTGACTAGACATATGTAACAGTCGGAATGCCCACAAAGGTTCTTTACCAGGAGAATCTAGGATATAAACACATTGTCCCATACAGGTCACCTTAAAGCCCTATCTCTATACTTTGTCTCCTACAGGTTACTGAGAAGTGATCTATGCCTGGTATACAAGGCATCCTTGGACACAGTTCTGATGACCTGTTTGCACATCCACAAAATGAACAGCATCAGAACCACTAGTTCTAAGGGTTTAAACTTTTCTAGTGACATAAATAAGATATTGGTGAGACAGATACATGTTTCAAAAGATCCTCCTGCTCTGGAACAGGCTTTCCATTTATGTAAAGCAGAGTCCATCCCTAACCCTATTTAAGCATAACCTTGACCAATAGTTGGGAAATCAGAAATTCACCCCATGTCTGGCCTCCATGTCTCTGATAGACAGAGGCAGACAGTAATGCCCAAACTAACGTACTCCCCACATAACCTCTAGAAGCTTCTAACATACTACCTCCTAATAAACACCCATGATACACAGGGACACAATTGGGTTGAGTTGCATGGCTAGGCTCATCAAGGCACTGGTGATCATTAGCGGAGTATATACCTATGAACCTGTGAAGCTGGATAGGGTAACAGTATGAGACTGCAAGGGCTATTCCAAGATTTGTGAGTTTGATTCCTAATTTCCTGATCCTGAATCCTGATTTCATAATATTTAAAAACTGCTAACTGCATAAAACTCATATTGCTCGTATGGTGAGAGTTGTTTTATAATTTGAAGTGGGTGTCATTTTTCTGAGTTCTTCAAGATTCCGTAACTTTTGAGTCGTCGTAAATCTGGAGCTTGATATTAACTGTTTTCAACTTTCAGGGTTCTATAACTTTAAACTAATCATCATAAAAACAGTGTGTCAGAAAAAAGCAAGAGGACTAAATGGGCTATATCCAGATTATGTCAGTGGCCTTGTAGATAGGGAACTGGCCACATAAGACAGGGACTGTGGGTTTAAATCCATCTTAGAGTTTTGAAGCATTGGTGGAATAATGAGTGTTGGCTTCCAAGCAGTTAACTGAGGTTTGATACCTGATTAATGCAAGAAGCATATTAATTTATCTTACAACTGTTGTACAGGATTAGGGCTATGCACTGTTAACAACCTGCTTCCTGTGATCCATTGTTTAATTCCATCAGCTTCCATTTGTGTACTGTCAACTGTCTGATGCTAAGTAAGTCTACTAATCAAAAAGTGATCTGGGGCAATTAGAAAACTGGGCCAAAATCCTCAGTGGTCACCTGAATTGTGTAGTTATTAAAAAAAGTATGCTCCAAAGACCAGATAGGTATAACAAGAGTAGTCCATGTACACATTCCTTTCATATGCCTGAGAGTCACCCCCCCCCCCCCATGGAATGTCCTGTTATTGCACTGGCCCAGAACCTCTTTGGCTTGTGGTGACATGACTATGTAATTAGCAATATGCATAGATAGGGTCTAATTTGTAATTAAACATCTGTGACATGGCCAAAATAAATGAATGGCTGATTTGTCTGCTTATGTTGATAGATCCATTGCCTTTTCAGCAGTGATAAGTGACTGAAATGGTTGAGTGACAGCTCAAAAAAGACTTGGCAGAAATCAAGAACTCTACTCTGACAGTCCCAGGCCTTATGGAAGATAAGGGAAGGCTTTCTACTCATAAGATACTAAAAGTTGGAGATGCATATGATGATCATTAGGATGCTTTCCAAAACACAGACTTTAGATTTGCCAAACAAACTGGGTTCAGACTGGTTGAGAAGTCATACTGATTGTGAAGTACAGGCCCAGAGTGGTGACAGATTCTTCACAAGTAATTAGGGACTCAAATTAGAAAATGTCACCAATTTGCATTTGACCAGAGCCCTGCCTTTCTCCAGCTCATAATACTGTAAGGTGCCAATCAATATGTACCTTGATAGTGGAGTAAATGAAGCATTCATAAAGGTGTCTGAGATAAAACAGTTGAACTCGGCAGTTTACAGCTTGATCTGTAAGAAGACTCCTTTTAAGTGAGATGGAGCAGCATTTCTGATTGGTCTTTATTCGTTTATTTATTTATTTTATTTTAAATAGCCAAACATCTATGTTACAACATAAAATGAATAAATAAAACCATAAATGGAACAGAGAAAACTGAAATGATATAGCTATCACAGAGGAATAAATAACAAAGACCAAGAAATGGTTATAACTAACAATAAACTAAATAAACCTATTTTACTCAAGTTTTTCGTTCCAAAAGTAATCAAAAATTTTATATAATAATGCAATCATTCCCACTAGGGAAACCCTGGAAGTGAACTATATTTCCAGTGTGCCAAAATGTAGCATCCAGTTGAAATAGAAGCTAACATAATGTACATTTTTTATGAATGACGTAGTCATGATTTTGATCTAAAAGCATTCTTACAGGTAAACCTTGATCATTAATATTCCAACATAATTGAATAAACTTGCCTTCAGGATATCTGAAGACATGGCCACCGCTATTAGCAAAATTTCACCTGAAGTTTTTAGCAATGCCAGCAAATATCACTATTTTTAAATCCCATCAACCATAATTTATGTGGACTGAAAAAACACAGCAATAAATCTTTATATGAACGTATGTGTGTTATGTTGAACAAAATTATTTTTAAATCTATGCATATAAATTATCTACTATTTATCAGATGGAAAACTAATTTTTTTTTTCATTTGGCCATTGCATATTTCATTATAATCAGGTAGAGATTTGCATGGTTTTAAGATTATGCAGAGTGTAGCTAATGCTCTTTTTCTTGTATATAATCAAAAAAGTTAGAAATATATTTTGATCATGGCTATAACACACAAACAGTTCTTCATATTTGAGGGTGATGAAATCTAGCCTTATATTTTGCCCTGAACTTGAACAATGTCATTTACAGATTATTCCGAAATATAAGCTCAGTATCATAGATAGGGCAGGTTAAAGCGGATGGCTATGCTGTGCACAAGCTGTTAGAGGGGCTGTAATCGACGCTGCAGAAGAGTTTTCCCTCCAAGCAAATGCAGTTAACAGCAGTCAGTTAAGCAGACTGTGATACGGGAGGACAGCACACTGAGTATTTTCTAGTCCACAAGTAATCTAGTTACAGCTCTGGATAAACTGTATTTCAAAGAACTTGGAAGTTGAACCAAGTCATAGGAAATATACTAAAAAGAAATTGAAGGTTCAACAGTTTGTTAAAGCAAATTATTAAGTATATTACTTCTGTCATTCTTATATACATACCATTCAATGTGGATAGAATAAAATACAAACAACTACTGAAGAACTGTTATGTTTGAAAAATGTACTACTGAGTAATTCTTCAACTCAGACATATTGAGACTAAAATGGGACTTATCTTTTAAACATCTGTCAAATAATAGGTCGTCTTCCTCTCCACAAGGTAGTTAAAAAACTTTTCTAGAAATAATTTATCCAATGCTCAGGAGGATCAAAAGCTGTCAAAGCAAGAATAAGTAAAATGACTGCAGAAATATTTTAATAACATGAACAGCACCTAGTCAGGAAAAAATGTTGACTCATACATGGCTATATTTTTTGAGTCAATGTGAGAGGTATGCATCATATTTTACATGGGCTAAGTCTATGTAGTGAGCAGCATAATAAATCTTCCAACATTTTTATTTTCATTCACAAATTATTCTACAATATTCAGAAATTTCTCTGACTTAGCATAATTAAGTTTTGTTCCTAAAATGCCTTGTGTTTTTGCAAATTTGATCATTATCCTGGCTGCATATTCATGAAAATTAAGAGTTACTACAGCCAAATCATCCACATATGTTCTGTATAAGCATTGCTTTATAGTTAGTTTTCATAATCCAGTTTACTATGTTAAAGTTATAACCCAGAATGCATAGCAATAAAATATAAAGAAGATTATAACATGCATTCTTGCTGGACACCAGTAATAAGTTAAACATATTTCACACTGTTAATAAGTTAAACATATTTCACACTGAGCTGATCGAAGGAAAGACACTGAGGAAACTCGGAGCTATAAAATATAACATTAAGTATTCTGTTTTTTGTTTATTTTGTTCTTTATTTCTTTGTTATTTATAGCACTTTGCGTACTGTGTATTTTTCTAGCTAGTTTCACTGTGTGTGAGGTATTAACTGGCAATTGTCCACTTTTATTAAGCATCTGTTGGGTTATTTGTTTCTGATAACTTGTTGCAGTTAAACTCTTTTTTTCTAGAGGCTCCTTTAGCTGTTTAAAACTTTCATTTAAAGGCTCACTGCTGCTTTTCAGCTGTGAGAAACATTTCTGCAGTTTGTTTGCCACCCTCCCTTCCTGTTGGTATAGTGTTTTTATAGTTGGTAGCTTTGCAGTTGCCCACCCCTAATGTAAATTTGATCTGGGACCCTCCTCCCAGTCTAGTGTCATTACTTCATTCAACCCAGTACAGGGAGAACATTTGAGAAGCCCAATCAGCTTAGTTTCTGCTACTCCTTTCTCTCTTTCCACTTAAATTTTTTTTATCTGCTTTTACTGTATTTGTGTTTCTTCCTGCTTTATTTTGCTTTTGCGTCATCTTAAAAGTACTCAGTTGTATTTATTACTGCTTGGTGTAACTCATTCTAAGCCTTTTAGTTTAAGCACTTGGGCTTCAGACCAGTTGTTTTACATTAAGAAGGTTTGTGGTCTGCACTGTAGTGGCAGAACAGGTAGCTTACATCCTTCTAAGTTGGGAACTGCTGATTGAGGGCTCAGTGTCTGTTATTCTAAAAGTGTATTAATTCTGGTTTAAGCACTTGGGCTTTAGGCCAGTTATTTTACATTAAGAAGTTTCGTGGTCTGCACTCTTGTGGGAGGAGAGGCTGGACACTGCCCTTCTGAGCTGTGAATTTCTGGTTAAAGGCTTATAGTGCCTGCATATTTGAACTGTTTCTTACTGAAATTGATACACCTTGTTTGCTGTAGCATAGACTAGATCCAGGCCTGCTGAATCTAGCTTTGTTTGTATAACTTGAGCACTAATCCAGGCATTCTTTAAAGTATTCAATTGTATTTATTACTGCTTGGTAGTAACTTGATTAAAGTGTAGCTATCATTCTAAGTCTTTTGGATTAAGCACTTGGACTTCAGACCAGTTGTTTTACATTAGGAAAGTTTGTGGCCTGCACTGTGGTGGCAGGACAGGTAGCTTACATCCTTCTAAGTTGGGAACTGCTGATTGAGGCCTCAGTGTCTGTTATTCTAAATGTGTATTAGTTCTGATTTAAGCACTTGGGCTTCAGGCCAATTATTTTACATTAAGAAGGTTCATGGTCTGCACTCTTGTGGGAGGAGAGGCTGGACTCTGCCCTTCTGAGCTGGGAATTTTTGGTTAAAGGCTTATAGTGCCTGAATATTTGAACTGTTTCTTACTGAAATTGGTACACCTTGTTTGCTGTAGCATAGACTAGATCCAGGCCTGCTGAATCTAGCTTTGTTTGTATGCTTGTTGTTTGTTTGCTTGTTATTTCCCTGAAACTCTAATTCCACCTAAAACGTGGCTTTTCAGCACTTCTGTGGATCCCTAGTGATATCTGCATTGCTTACTGTACTTATTTCCTTGTTTCACTTGAAAGAAAGTTACTGTTTGTCATTTTTGCACTTAAGTTACCTGTAACACATTGCATTTAAGTTACCTGGCACTTGCTCACTAAGTCAGCACTAAAAAATTAAAAGCACTACACCCTCACAAACGCCCCTTGAGTATCTTGTTCCCCATTGGCCCTTTTTTTCATTATAAAGGAATTCCCAATACTATTCTAGCATGTCCAAAGGTCAGTTGTCAATCTCCTCTCCAGTCCAGCTGCTGAATCTGGGTATCTTGAGGCAATGTTACAACTGCCTCATGTACACAGACAACCCTCTCCTCCTCCCAACAAATTCCAACACATGTGAGAGATGCAACCATATAGCCAAACTGGAGGCTAAGCTCTCTCAACTCAGTACTGGCGTAACCAGTCAGGAGGAGAAGGAAGCCACACTCACTACAATTCCAGTCTCACATAGACCTACCACGACAGCAAACCAAATACATAAACACACAAAAGCATACTCGGAGGCTCTAAATAAAAATCTGCCTAAGCAGCAGAGACCTCCAAAGCAGACACCCAAGCAACCACTACCCCAAAACAAAACACATGCAACACATAGCTCACAAAGCCAGTGTGCCGAACAGTCACAGCCCTTAAGGCTAAACAACACACCTGATACACTTGTAATAGGTGACTCTATCATCAGGCACACTGACGTCCCGCTCACCAGGCTGAACAAGGAGAAGGTCACAGTGAGCTGCTTGTCGGGCTCTAGGATCCGCCACATAACACAAGCACTCACGTCACTCCAAGGCAAGTACAAATATAACTCAGCCATTGTCCATGCTGGTATAAATGACCTGAGACATACCTCCCTGGACTACATGAAAAGAGACATAGAGGAGCTCTCTGAGCATGTAGCCCAGGCCGGTATGACTCTGACCTTGAGTAGCATCTTACCCTCACCAAGAATGATGCCACAATATGAAGACAAGATGATCAATTTCAACAATTGGCTTAAGTATTGGTGTCATTCAAAGGGGATCCAATGCCTGTCAGCCTGGGATGACATGCTTGACAAGCCACGATGCTTCGCTAGGGACAGCTTGCACCTGTCACCCCTGGGCTTTCGGATATTGGCAAAGGCTCTTGTTACCCCATAGTGCCTTTTTTAGGCAAGGCTCAAAAGATAAACCCACCTCCATAGGTATCACAAGAGATAAGAAACTAAGAGTAATGCTGCTCAATGCCAGAAGTCTAAACCTCAAGATGCACGCAATCGAAACTCTCCTTAGCATGGAGAACATCGATATCTGTGCAGTAACAGAAACCTGGTTCAAGGCTCCCGAGAGCACCCCAGCACTACCAGGTTATACCTCATACCATGCTTTTCGGCCCTGAAACTTGGACCGAACCACAAAAGGAGGGTGAGTATCAATATTCATCAAAGATACCCACACCTGAAGGTTGGTGGCACAGCACAAAGCATCAGAGACTATCCATGTGCAACTAACAGTGGGTAAAACTGCCTTCCAGTTTATAGCCTGCTACAGACCACCCTCCCAAACCCAGGAACCCCACTCGGCCTTCCTGAGAACACTGGAAAATATGAAGGTCTCTCCAATCACCATTATATTGGGTGACTTCAACTACCCAAACATAGACTGGGAGCATTACTCTAGCTCCAACACCCCAGCCCAAAGGTTCCTAGAATTTATAAACTCAAATGATATGGAACAACTTGTTACCACTCCCACAAGAGGGGAAAACATACTGGACCTGATCATCACCAACATGGGGACTCTATGCTCCAGACCAGAAGTGTATCCCTCACTGGTAAGATCAGACCATAAACTAATCTCACTGGATATTCACATCCGACCCCACCCCTGCCCAGAAAACCACAGTGAAAAACTTCTCTAAAGCAAATTTCACACTCCTCAAAACCGAGGTGGAATCCTTCAAAGCCCCGGGCCTGTGGAAAATATGGCCCAGACCGCAGAATCCTTTATAAACGCATTCTATGAACACCTTCAGGAATGCATGGATCATGCAATCCCAAATAAAACCAAGACCCAATCCTCCAAAGGCAGACGTCCTGTCTGGTGGACCCCAGCCATAAACAAACTATACAATAGAAGGAGGAGGCTACTACATGATAGAGCAAAATCCCAAAAAGGGAAGGCATCTCTGATCAGTATTAGCAAAAAACTATGGGCACTCATAAAATCATCTAAGGCCAGCTTTGAGAGAAAAATTGCACAGCACACTAAGGATAATCACAAGGCTTTCTTTAGTTATGTTAGGAACCTGGGTGGGAATTCCCAGATATGCTCAGAATTAGTCCAAAATGACAAAAAATACACCGAACCCACAGGCATTGCCAACATCCTAGCTGACAGGTTCAGCGCAAACTTCTCACCCCCCTCCCCACCAAAGTGCAAATATCTATCCCAGCAGAGTGCTGCCCCCCTGACATCTCAGATGCTCAGGTAAGAGCCGCCCTCTCCCAAGCAAAAAACACAGCATCAATGGGACCAGACGGTGTCCCGGGCTGCGTCCTACATGAAGAGCTAAACCCAAACATAAAACTACTGTTCAATCTCAGCCTCACTACAGGATATGTACCCAAAGAGTGGCGTACAGCAACAGTGGTCCCTCTCTACAAAGGTGGTGCCTCAACGGATCCTGGAAACTATCACCCCATAAGCCTGACTAGCTTGGCCTGCAAAGCTATGGAAAGGATCATCATGGACCTCATAAATAAAGATATTGAGGACCTACAGACACTGGATCCTACCCATTTCGGCTTTGTTAAGGGCAGATCATTGAGGAGGAGGTGGTCCACACAGCCTACCATCAACTAAAGGCATGTTTGCATTAATGGCATATAAAATAATCAGGATACATTTAACTGCAGATCTTGTGGGGTGGGTTGTGGGTGGTGATGTGCTGGATATACCAACTCCCTAAATAATAGGACAAACTAAAAAGTTGCTAAAAAAGTTGAGAATTAATGAACACATGGAGAATAGAAGAAATGGAAAAGAGTTCTGAACATTTTAATACATTACACAAATGGAAAATTGGGATTCTTTTTTTTTTTCTTTTTGGCTTAGACTGACAGTTATAAATACTGGAAATTTTTGTAATAAGCTTAAAAAAATGAAAGTATGTTTATTCTCAACTTTGGTACTTTGAAACCTAAAGGTTTAAATTGATAAGGGCAGATCCTGCCTCTTAAACCGGGTCGATTTCTTTGAAACAGTCACCAAGGCCATTGGCGAGGGGAAGGTGGTCCACACAGCCTACCTGGACCTCACAAAAGCCTTTGATACAATACCCCACTTGGGCATTATAGATAAGCTCACCAGCTTAAATATAAACCCCTATGTCACTAGATTGGTTGCAAACTGGCTCAAGGACAGAATCCACATGGTTAGAATTGCTGGAGCCATGTCAGACTCCAAACCAGTTACAAGTGGCATCCCACAAGGCTCAGTCCTGGGACCTCTCTTGTTCGGTATATATTTCTCGGAGGTACAGGCCAACACGGAAGGACTGTGGCTGACCAAGATCGCAGATGACTGAAAACTGGGCACCATAGTCGACTCCAGCCGACACAAGCATCCTCCAAAAGGGCCTCATAGAAACAGACAACTGGTGCCAGAGCCATGGCCTCAAGCTAAACGCCAAAAAGTGTATAGTCATCCCCTTTGGCAAAAACAAAGTGCCCACAAATTACCACATAGGTGGTAATCCATTAAGTACAGAAGAAGTAATTAGGGACCTGGGGACCCAAGTTGATAGCAATCTCTAATTTGACAACCACGTGGCCAAGGTGGTTAGAAAAACATTTTATATAGCCCACCTAATCATGAAGGGATTCACATCTAGATCAGGGGAGGTCATTGCGCCTCTTTACTCATCCCTCATCAGGCCCATAATCGAGTACAATGCCCCTTTTGGGATGTACCTTACCAAACACCTGCAGCAACTGGAAAGACCCTAAAAGTACCTCATCAAGAGGATTAAAGGGCTCAAACAGATGCCATATGCTGCCCGGTTAAAGAAACTCCAGCTCTACTCAGTGGCATACCGCCTGCTCAGAGGTGACTTGTGCCTGATGTATAAGGCCATGTCCAACCCGGAATTAAGGGACATGCTGCACCTCAGAAAATCCAAATCCCATCGAGCTACATGCTTGAGAGACTTGAACCTCAGCACTGAAATAAATAGGACATGCTGGAGGGACAGATTCATAACCCAGAGGCTCCCTTCACTCTGGAATAAAATCCCAGTCCAGGTTAGGCAGAGTCCCTCATTGACTCTCTTCAAGAGGAGTCTTGATGAGTGGATGGGAGATCGTAGGTTTACCCCGGGTATCACTTCTGTGTCACTGTTAGACAGAGGCACAGTATACTAACCTCGAAAAAGGGCATAGCAAAATTAATTTAAAATGGGTGGCGAAAGCCAAACACACTCTGGCTAGGCTTATAAATGCCCTAGGGCAGATAGCCTAGTATGAATCTATGAACTATGAACCTATATATTTGTGTTCCACATTATTTCCTACACTAGCATAGCTTAGACAATACCAGTTGTGAAAAGCAACACTATTCTGAAATAAAAGTCTACAGTAATTTAACATTTGGAAAATATTCTTCCTGTATATCAACTCAGTTACCAGGTTAGCATCACATTTCAAAATACTGGACTTGAAAAAAGGATTTTTTCGGATAGTGATAATAATGTTTGAAATTGTCTATTTGCACCTTCCATTTATTCATGGACAACCCCCACATTGCTGACTATATAGTAACACATGGAGTTGTCGTGTAATATGCTTATTACTAATACTAGCAGTAGTGCAGTAAGCCATGTTAAGAACAGATATTGGTTGGTAGTGTGAAAAGTCATATCCTCATTTTTCAACTGCTTTAGCAGGTTAATCTTTGCTTACATCATGGACTGCAGGACCCTCTCATCTTTATGCTTTTCAGAAAACTCTGCTTCATTAGGATTAAGCGCACTCTCTCGTTTTAAGCTCACCATTGCCATCTTAACTCTAGTTAGCATAAATGCAGACATTCCAAATTTGATTCTCTTCTTGAGTTTTTTTCTGACTATGCATTAACTATACCTACCTCTATAGTCCAAGATTAATCGTAAATTTAAACATCTTTAAAAATAATTTAATGTCTTCTAAATCTGTTATATGATTGCCTGCTTCATCACATGCACATTATTAATTTGAGAAAACATAAGCGATAGTTTATCCATCTTTTTAGCAGAAATAAAATGTTTGAATATATAGCTTTAGTTATTAACTTGTTTATATAAAATCTTTCTTTCCTTTCCCACCCTCATTTTTCTTCCTCACATCAATTATATTTCATAGTTTGTGGTTCATAGTTTTGAAAGCTGTTTCAGTTGTTTAGCAATATCAAGTAATTTTTTTGATCGGGTTAATTTTCCATAAGTGTACATTATTACACATTATACAATGACCCCCCCCCCATTAATATTCCAAAACGTGCACTCTAATTGGTCAGCGTGCACAATGTAAATCAAACTTATACTAATGGAAAAGGTCCAGTCACCCGGACTTTTTCCATTAGTATAAGTCTTTTTTTTTTTTTTACAGCAACGGAGAACGCAAGATCTCCTTTGCTTTTTAGAAACTGTCTCGCTATGTTAAAGGAGTTTAACATAGCGAGACAGCTTTAAAAAAAGTAATGGAGATCTTCCTTTCTCCGTTGCTTTTTTTAAAGCTGTCTCGCTATGTTAAATGGTTTTAACATAGCGAGATACTTTGTAAAAAGCTACACAGATCTTGCTTTCTCTGTTTCTTCCACCCACAGCTCTGATGTACTGCGCAAGCATACGCATGTGCAGTACATCAGAACTGCCGCAGAATACCAGACAACTGTGGAAGGGCAGCACGGAGGCATTATACAATGTCATTATTTAAGAAAAATAAGTATTTCTTTCCTTAAATAATGTCATTGTATAATAGCAATAACCCACTTCTGGGTGTGAGTATTGCTGGATTTACCCACGGTTGTCTTTGTCTGGCCACTCGGGCTTCGCCCTCATGACCAAACCACACCAACCGTGGGTAAATCCAGCATTACCCACACCCAGGCATGGGTTATTGCTTAATTGACTATATACTGGCTCTGAATGCATTCCATATAATTCCAAACAATGTAAAATTGAGAATTTTGTAGAAAAATGTCATTACAAAAGTTTGATCTTCCAAGAATAATATATGATGTCATATTTTATTTATTTCACTGGTATCCATAGATTTTAGTGGAATGTACAATAAATAATATTGGGAGTATGTTTAAATTTTATTTATCTACATCAGTCATAATAAAAAAATATCAATTGCTATGAGCAAAAAATGTCTATGAAATGTGTGTGAGAGAGAACTATATAATTGGGATCCTCATTGTACCAGAAAAGTGACTCTTTACACATGAAGGACTTCAGCATGAAGATATGTTTATAAATATATGATGTCATACTTCAATTGGGAATATATCTTAAGTTATAGATGGGATATCATTCCATTCATCTCTTATAAATATTTCCTATAGAATTTCAGAATATTATTTAAAGTACACATTAACAGAGACCCTATTACTAAAGAGTGTACCCTGTTGTCTAGATTTAGTATTAAAACTCATCCTTCTATATCTGTATATACTGATTTGACTTAATATTGAAAATTTCAGTTCACAGGTGTCGTTAACTCAGTTGATTTCTTAGTTATGTTGTTAGGTTATTCATGCTTAATTCATATATAATACCGGCAATTATAGAATCCCTGGTCATCTTCAGTAAGGGATTTTTGAACACAGATTACTACTTGGTCTATTTGTATTGCATTTCAGAACTTTTCATTACTTACCATTATCATGCAAGAACATTGTTTTAAATAAAGAAGTATTACCTGAACAGGCAAAACATCTAAGTTCTAGTTGGTCAATAAATGATGAAAATGCCCATGTTTGCAGACAATTCCGAAAGACCCTAATATATCATGTACAGGATATGCTTAATAGTGTAGAATTGGTTGTATCTTCTTGAAATGAATTGAAAGTTAAAAATATGTCATTCCATGTTACATGCAGTGCTGCAAGAAATACAAAATAAAATTAATGTTTTTTTTTTTTTTGCCTATAGCATTTTAATGCAAGGAGCATTATTTGAGGCTTAATCATCATTGGGGTAGGTCAGCATAGAGCTAGGCTAATCCCATCTAGAATCAGTTTTTCATTTTTGTCATATCTCCTGCCACAAAATTCCAGTCAACAGATTTTGAAAATGTAACTACAGTAGGACATGGAATCAGATGGTGGATTTCTTGTAGTGTGTGTGTGTGTGTGTGTGTGTGTGTGTGTGTGTGTGTTTTAAGTTGCAGCCACTGTGATTTTCTTGATGTTTGTTAGGATTTTATATATGCAGTTTTCTTTTTCCTACTGAGTATCCTAGGAGCTTGTTATTTGTTCTATTCCCATAATCTTACATCTCGCATATATTTCAGAGTTTTCGGCTTCTTACTATAAATAATTTATTCTAAGGAGGCAATTTTTATATTCAAATTTGCATTTCAGTGTCATAAGGAAATATTCTAAAACCCAGCCTGAATGCACAGGGGTTTAAATGGTTGAGGCATTTTGATGAACTTCAGCCTACACACTTTTGTCACACAATGGGCCAGACTCTTTAAATCCTACACTAAGTGTACACCACAATCTGTATTCAAGAACATTCCTGCCACATTTTTTGTGCTTTTCTAGTCACTCAGAAATATTACACTATGCGGTGCTTTGGTTTATATTGTCACCACACAGCAAGAGGTTCTCCAGTTTGATTCTTGGCTGAGGTGCCTTCTGTGTGGAGTCTACATGTCCTCCCTGCATTCGCATGGGTTTCCTTTGGGTACTCCGTTTTCCTACCACATTTCAAAGACATACGTCTGGAGTGTTTCTCACCAAGCTTCCACTGAAAATAGGTTCTGTCCTAGTTGGACTTTCTTGAGCAATAAATATTATATAAATTAAATAAATAAATATATAGTCTAAACTTTGCAGTAACTTTTATGAATTCCCCGAAATATTTAAGACTGCAAGAAAATTAGTAGGAAAACTAAAATTAGGAAGAAGAAGGTGCAAGTTATACTTGCATTGTCTGTTCACTCAGAATGGTTTACACTTGGTGTAGACATTAATGAATTCCATGGATTACATTTTTAATCTGTCCTCAACAGCCCTCTTTCCATCAGTAGTCTAAAATTCTGATTACAATAAGTGTCCCTTATGGGGTAGAATTCTTTTGTGCTAACTTACATTTTGGTGTTAATATTACAAATATAATTCTGTTTTCATTAATTACTAGCCAGTTCATTTAAACAACTGATTGCATCTTTCTTAATAAGCAACTGCTGCTTTATTTCAAGTGGATTTTAATGAGATTAAGTTTGTGATTGTGCAGTTTTACTATTGACCTGTATTAGTTTGTTCCCCTGGAATATGAATTAATTAAAGGGAATTGTTTTACCACATTCAACTAATTGGAATGCATTCTTTTGGACTTCTTCAAAAACTGGTAAATTTGTGTAAGAGGCATAAACATGTCATCAATTGTTTTCTTCTTTTTAAAAGAGCTGATTGATGTGGACTTCTTTAAACACTAGATACATTATAAATACTTACTATTGCGATCAACATGTTCCTGCAGTAATCTCATTCCTGCAAATGTTTGTGAAAATTGTTTTAGATCAGTAAACTAAGGCAAGACTATTTCAATAAATATTACAAGTAGACTTTATAGGTCTTCAATTTTTTGAAGACTCTTCCCATACTAATGTAATATCTTGTGGTTTGCTCCCCCCAAGGGTTTTCAGTTCGGATATTGACATGAGTTTAATAACATTGTCTACTAACACTCCTACTAGACAAAATTCTCAAGAGGTAATTATAAGCAATTCACTTCTCTTTACTGTATTCCTTGAAGTTAGCTTATTATTACTTAAACTATATTAAATATTCTGATTTGGATATGTAATTAGTGAATGCACTGACATTTTCTTTTTGTGATTCTATCGTAATTCTCCATCCTGTTTCAGCTATTTCATTTAGTGTGGGGGAAAAAAAGCCATACAAGAAGATAACACAAAGTTACTTTGAGTCTAAAAATAACTAGGATTGAATATCTGGATTGTCGGTTAGTGGGTATTCTTTGATGTGGGAGATAGTTGTTGTAATTTTGTTGAAAGGAATACTATAATAAATAAAACTGCTGGTGTATTTACTCCAATGACTTTTTCATACTGTAGAATTACTAGTAACGTTTATGCCACAAGTTGTGAATTTAATTTACTTTATACTGGCAAGGTTACACAACAAAAATAAATAGCACATCCAATACAAGACTAAAATACGCAGTATAAGAAATAGCACTAAAGGCAACACTGGCTTAAATCCTGGATCTTTTTTGAACACAAACTTAGCGCTTTTGTCCTGTCTTTGAAAAGGACTTCATCAGCGTTAGTTTGCAGGAAATAACATCACACTTTAAAAAAATTCTTCCAGTCATATCAGTCACCTGCTGAATAATTAATAAATTTATGACATCAATTTAAAAAGTTCTTGAAACACTTAAAAAGAACATTTTGAATCTAACATTTAATACATAATTTATGAATTACACAATTATTTACTTAAAAACATATTTTATAGTAATATACTACTCAAATAATAAATCAAATTTTATTATTCCTATCTTTTAAACTATTATTGATAGAAATATTTTCATTTAAGCTAGGTTCTGTACAAGCATTTAAATGCTATTGCCACATAACCTGTATTATTTCCAATGCATTATCAAAGCCCTCCCTCCCTTTTTATCTATTACTATCTTATCCGATGTTGTATTACAGCTACACAGCAAATTAGAATGAATATAGGGGAACATTTAAGTGTTTACCAGGTAGGGAACAGGGAAAGTTACATGGCTGAGCATTCTAGAATAATGGAGTCTAATCAATATAATGCTTTACATATGTTTTTGTACTTAAGTATGTCAAGCATTAGATTTCCAGCTGCACTGAGTAGATATTATTTGGAGAAGTTAGAAACTAGTTTAGCTTTAAAATATGATAATATTATAATATGTAGCTTAAAAACAAAGAAGTTCTAAAAAATGTATTGCTGTAAGATAGCTTTAACTGGTTTAATTTATTAACTTTAATTGGTGCAGCAAACATAATTTCTAAAACACTCAAGAGAAACTTATCCCTTCAAAGAATGTGTGTGATTAAGGTGCTAGGAAATAAACAAACAAACAACAACAAAAAAAAAAAAACGCTTGAATCATCTTTGAAGCTGTGGATTTTGTGTTTATACATACACAGGTATATGGGAACCTAACCTTAAATCATCTGTAAAGTATCTGTTTTGTTGATGGCAATGTTGTCAAATGGAAATAGTTGAGTTTCACTACATTGGGTATATTGCTCAACATATATGTCATTGAAAAGGTGTTAGAAGCCATGTAAACACTCACTATTATTTGATGTCATCCAAAAATGTCTGCTCAACAAAGGATGACATTGTAGACATAGCACATATAATTCTTCCACATAGATGCTATAAATAGTGCTTAAAAACCATAACCATGTTGCACAGCAGTCCTTAAATTAAGTAACTGAAGTACCACTAGTATCAAAACAACTGTAATAATTTCAATAACATGTATCCCTCAGAAAACCCAGAAATGATAGAGTGTTATCTCACACAAGTGCCATTTCACATTTGGCATATAGATATCATCCAGTAAATGCATACTTTAATATCATGAGCACTTTCAGTGAAATTCTGATGAAATATTTTTTTGCAGGGGGCAAGCCCACGTGTGCCCGCTATGTGTGTGGGGGGGGGAGGCACCCAACACTCCTAGACTTAAATATACCTATTCAGAGGTTGCACAATAGTGCAGAAAAGGGAATTCTCCACTATCAGCGAAAGTGCTTTTGGCGATACATTTTCATTGAAATAGCAGTCACTTAAACTGCTGTTGATTCAAATGCTTCCTTCAAGAAGTGGCTTCTACTTCCATTATCAAAAGCAACACCATTCTAGAACTAGTGATGCCTTTCTATAGCAAATGCTATTTTTTCTGACACTGAGCTTGTGTGTAATGTCATGCATTCATCTCAGCCTAATCCCTATGTCCATTTTTGCTTTGGCCTGAAGATGAAACTAATTGAAAGCTTCATCACATACTCTAATACTGTCATGATTGCCTTAGGCTGACCTACTCATTGGAGAGGAACTTCTGTAGCATCCATGGTTTCAGAAGGAGAGATGGTCATCTTGATACAACTTCAAAGTCTCAGGTACTTCAACCAGAATTATTTCTGGAGAAGTCAAGTATCCGTGTTGAAGATGAGTCTTGATGTTTCTGTGTGGAATGTCACAGCAGGAGGAATAGGTAAAATGATCTTTCCTCCATTTCACCAAGGAAGTATGTTTAAAAGCAGTTTTTCCACAGCAAAAGGAGTCAGACTATCTCATCTGACTGACAACTACAAATATCCTGTCATAAAATAGTAAAACACCAAGGCAGAATCCATAAAAAGAGAAACCTTAGCTCTGGGCATTTTAAACAGAGTAAAGAAAAATCAAATGATTTCTATACTACCTAGAAACAGCATGATGAGCAAACAGCTGGAAACAATTAATTAGCCAGCTTTTACCATTGTGTAATTAGGGCATTACATGTTAGTGTACACAGGCCTTTCTTAAGCAACAACAAATCTTTCACTGTATGTCTTTGTCCCACTGGTACTTCTGCACAGTGAGCCCTTAAACCAGTTGTTGAAGCTACATCATTAATAAAATGTTGAGACAAAGTATTTAGCTTTTTGTGTTTTTGTTTTATTTTCTATTTTATTTTTCTTAATCCATCATTATGATCTCAAATATGTTTGTGAAGCCTCCCTTATTTGTGAGTACCGGGTCCAAAATGTGTGTACCTCTAGTAGGTATATGCTTGACTACTCCAGGGTTTTTGCATTTACAAAATAGGAATCTCTGTACCTGCAAAGACTGTGTCTGGATTATACTCCTGCAAATTTTGCACTATGTAGGATTTACACTTTAGAGAGGAGTAATTAGTCCCCTTATAAAAAGGGCATTTGGTTGAATGATGAGTGTCTCCAGTAGGTCTAAGTATGAACTATGGATTTTTTGGCACTTATATGGTGACCTCTAGCTTGCTAGGATATGGTATGGGACTTTGTCTATGGTAATCTGGATATGGGGAAGCTCTGGTGCTTCATTCTGTTTAACCAACCCAGAGGGATTATTCTTATTGATGTAGATTAAAGCACCTCTGCCTCTAGTTCCTGTCTGTGGGAGTAGGTGGTCTAAATATGTGGAAGGCACTGAAGCCTTGCACTGCCATGGTATTCTCTGTGGTTTTAAATCATGTCTCAGTAATTGCACAGATGTCTACATTCTGCAAGGTGAGGAGTGCTTGGAGGGAGTGGAGCTGTTTGTTTGGACTCTTAGCATTAAGTAGTAACACCTTTAGATTTCCTTGGGTAGAGTTTGTATGTTCAAAGGTTTGTCAATTTGTCATTACCTAAAAAGGCTGTAGAGGGGAGGGCAATACTTTAACCAGTATTCAAATTCAGCAAAAAATAAGTAATAAAAAGTGATAAAAATAATAGGGAAAACACCAGGCATAGGATTCCCAAGCACGTCAAAAGTTACAGCAGTCCACTCAATGTATATTGAAAAAACGAACAGTCTTTTATCAAATCCAAAACTCCATAAGATTTAGCGCTTTCATCTACTGCACCATAGACTTCCTAGAGGGACAGGTGCAGACCCTCCTTGGTAAAGCAACATGGTTTGTTAACCATGTCCACCCGTACTTACAGATGTAGTATCCCCCCCACCCATACTTACAGATGTAGTATCCCCCCCACCCATACTTACAGATGTAGTATACCCCCCACCCATACTTACAGATGTAGTATCCCCCTAGAATGACACCAAAAACTAAGTCAGTTATTAAAGTCAAGTATCTTCTGTTCATAATGTGAATTATGTGAGATAAACATGCAAATATAGCACATACTGTATTTGTTTCTTTGAAAATTAAATGTTGTTATTAAATAGTGGACAATTGTTAAATTGTCTCAATATATGCCCGTATCATGAAAACTGGCTACGGAGAAATTGGGAATGTGCATATCCATGATGTGCGGTCCTTTACTGGGTGAGCTACAAGGGTGGGTGGATGAGTGGTTCATAATGGACTGACTAAGGGGGTGCTTTCGGGGCTAGAGACTAGACTCGGGTATATAATACAAAATTCAAGAGACAGTGCTCCTCAGAGCACAAACTATCTGCTGTCTGCTACTCAACACGTAAGCCAGTTGGTCTGCGCTCACTGAATTACTGGTATAGTTTCAGAGGTGATTCAATAGAAAAGTTTTGGTTTCTAGGTCTCTGTGTCTATAGAGGGTGCTACTAACCACCACATCATGGGGGCAGCAGTGCACAAGCTCACCAAATTTATACAGGCACTTGAAACATAAGAAACAATTCTAAGCTCCCTGCCCAACAAAATCACTACACTTACAGCTTGCTTATGTGTTTCCCAACTCATATAGACCAGGTCACCACTTACTGTCACTAGATGAACTATCCTAGTCCTCTTAATGTAAGAACGCAAAAATAATTGTTTGAGAGTGTAATGCTACCATGAAACAACTTTAAAATGCTAAATCAACAAATAAAGCAGTTAGAATACAGTTAACTGAAGCACAAAATAATAAAATAAGTCTCGTGTCAGGGTGGAGCAGGATTTATTCAGGACACTCTGTGTGTGGTGAGGGTGCTGAGCAGATGGGAGCTCTGGGAAAATGCAGAGGAGACAATTTGTACTAAAGGAGGTTTACTCAAAAGCAGCACTAGTTTGCTTGGTCTAAACTCTGTATTATGGATCAATTTGAAACATTTGCTGGGAAAGTACTTAAATAGTTTACACAACATACAATAGGAAGAGGGGTGGGAGGGACTTTGGAAGTCAGAATACCATAAGCAGTGGAAGACAGAGACTCAGCCTTTTAAAATCACAACAGGAAGAGGGTGGGAATATTGGAAAAAGAAGTTAAGCTGCAAGAGACAGATTAGCTAGAGGGAGATCCAATTAAATAGAGCCAATATTGGAGCTCTGGTCTTATGACTCTGAGCTAGAGTTCAGTGACCCCACAAAGTTAGAATTTCAAAGTTTTAGCTTAATATCTCAGTGGTGGCTGCAGAAGACAAAGAAGAACAGGGAAAGTAGAAGCAAAGTAAACAGAAAAGTGCTGGAATGCAAATTTAAGCATGTAAATGATAAGCAGAATATTAGACTTTAGGGTCAAAACTGAAATATAAACAGCTATAAAAGCAATGAAGCACCAATCCTGGAGCAGAATTTACAATACTGCCACTACTGCAATTCTACAGGTCTATATTACCAGATCGAATGTTTAGGTTATCAAACACCTAAACATCAAACTGGTAATATCGAAAGCAAAAAAACGCAAACGGCCAATTTAACTCAGGGAAAGATTTCCCGTGGCCGTTAGCCAGATTTTGCCATTTTGTCTACTGTAGAGTGATCTCGGAGTTGGTATATTTAGTTAGGGGGGTGTGGAGGCAAAGCCCCGCACTTTGTTTAGGTTTAAAGTTGTTTTTTTTTTTTTTGTGGCCAACCGAATTCTTTCCCTACAACGTTCATGTTTTTTAGTTTTGATATTACCAGTTCGATGTTTAGGTGTTTGATAACCTAAACATTCTGTCTGGTAATATAGACTCCAATTCTATGACAGTCTAAGGCACCAGAAAATGCAGAAATTTACAAGCAACACTGTTCATGGGGAAAGTTCCTTAATTAATGACTAAATGAGGCTCACCTCTAGGAGTAGTAAACAGTTCTCCCACATTCATGAATGAAACAATAAGTCTTAAGGCCCCAAACAGCATTCAAAATACAAAAAAAGCTATCTTTTACAAGGAATTCTACTTACAAAAATAGAAATGCAGTAATCTGTAATCTTCCCACAACTGTGTCTAAAGGTGCAAGACTAATGTCCCAGAACAATTAAAAAAATGCAATCAAATAACTTTTTTGCTTAAAACATGCAAAAATAAGAAAAGTACAAAATATAAAGTATCGGCACATAGGTCACTATAAGTGCAGGCTTAAAATATTTAAGCAGAATTGAAATAAAAGCTTTTTTCTCCTGTTTTGATGGGAAGCTTGTTTCTCACAGTTTAGGGCTTTCCATACCTCTCAGAGTCTTGAGTAAAAGACCCTGGGTAGGCATAGCTCTGTGCTACATATAGTGGAGTTGATAGAGAGGAATCAAATTAAATAAAGCTGTTAACTTAATATCTCAGTGGGGGCTGTGGTAGACATAAAGAAGATGGAAAGACAGTAGCAAAATAAAGAGTTTGTATCAAAGTGCAGATAAAACAATGTTATTTTTTGCTCTGCGTGTTGCATCGTTCAGATAGGTAGGTACTCTGTACCACCTTAATTATAATTATCTCCACGGGCACTGTTTTTGGGGAAAGGAAGACAGTGACTTTGGAGTATGACAGACAGATATGGTCAGGAGTTGGAAGTAGAACATTCAGTCTTCATGATATTGTATGACTCGATACTTCCACGTGCACACTGGCCAATACTTCCATTAATTTCCTAGCAATGTTCTAGTCCTTGGAAAGCATATCATTGTGCATTACCATATATTTTGGCAGTTTCCCATATTGGAGGTTTTGGGGGGTGCCCCCCTTGAATAACATAAGTACAGTTTAGCATTGTTTTTACATGTATACTCAACTGAACAACCTACAGCAGGATGAATTCTGTTTGTTGTGATTTTGTTTGATGCTCATTATATTATACATTTTACATTGTTTTCCAATGTTTTATATTCTGTGTTAAGATATTCAATATTTTATAATCCTGGCTTTCATTAGATACATGTGCACTTGCATACAAAAATATAACGCATCCAATCAATATGTAATCAAATTATAGGATATAATAAGGTGCGGATAATAAACTGAAAATGTAAAACTGAATGCCTGACTCACACAATGAATAAAACATTTCAGAATTGAATACACTGTGTTTCTGGAGTTCCTGTTCAGATTCCAGAAGGGAAATGAAGTTATGAACTCAGCTCTGTTTCTGTCTGAATCTGTCTTGGTGTAATGAAATAAGATTTTGAGCACATTTGTAACCCTTTGCAGTGAAATGATGAATGCTTCTGAGACATGTTCTCATTATGATAATACAACATATTCCATTTAAACGATTTAGAAGTTCATTTTTTATAGTTGCAGTACAGTGTGCACATTTCTGTCTTCTTTATTAGTAACCACTGAGTCTTTTTTCCTAATTACACAAACACCATATGGTACTGCTATTAGCAGCAGAGTGAAAAAGAGAGAACATCTCAAAGGTACCAATGAGATCCTTCTAATGAGAAGAGGTACATATAGCATAAGATGTAGTAGGAAGATGTTTCAAATCCCACTGCACTCAGCTAGCATAGAAGTTAGTACATTTTTAAATGTCCAAAGCTAGTCGGAGAGGATGATTACTTCTTATGAACTCACAATACATGCAAAGTGTGTGTTTGTGATTTAAAGTATATTCATAGCTGATTTCTAATAAATCTTGATATAATGATGTACTTGTTTCATTTACTACTGAGGTGTGGTGACAATAGTGAAGCAGAAAGAGTAAGGAGCAGTTATACAATAGTACATGATAGTGCAGGCAAATCAGTGGCTTCTAGTCCAGAACTATAGGTCCAGACAGGCATAGAGTCACAGAAAATAAATATGAAGCATGTAATGTTAATAAGTGGTTATATATGTCAGTGCGTGGATGTGTCACATTGTGCATCAGATATCACCACATACACCACACAGGATGGGGGAGTGGCTCAGACATCACCACATACACCACACAGGATGAGGAAGTGGATCAGACATGACCACATACACCACACAGGATGGGGGAGTGGATCAGACATTGCCACATACACCACACAGGATGGGGAGTGGATCAGACATCACGACATACACCACACAGGATGAGGGAGTGGATCAGACATCACCACATACACCACCCAGGATGGGGAACTGGATTACACATTGTCACATACACCACACAGGATGGGAGAGTGAAGGAAAGTGAATCACATTCCTCAGCATGTGCGCAACTGCTTATCAACACAATGACACATGGGTGTCCCTGCATACTCATGGGGAAACCTGTCACAGGGGATATAAATGGCGGGGGGGGGTGGGCTCCTGGTAACATAGGATACTCTGTTTTAATACCAACATCTTCCTATGATGGATTGAGTATCACTACATGACCATGACCTTACTCTACTGCTTGTTGCATTAGGAGTCAAGCACTCCTGTGGGAAGGATAGTATATTACTGCAGGACAGCAACCTAAATGGAGTCAGCTGGGAAATTGTCCCACTTGTGGAGTCTGAGTTTCATCACTACTCATAAGAAGGGGTAGTAGGATAATGTACACTTTATTAAACTGGTAATAAAAGTGTATACTGCAATGCCCCCCACTTGATCACTTTGGATGTAGTACTGGCAGTTTGCCACATTGAGGGGAAAATAGAAGTGCTGTGCCCATATAGACCTTATAAGACCAGTTATAACATTATCTCTGGTTTCAATGTCCTCAGAAAGTTACTGAAAGTTCTTGGTGACATCATCATTAATGTCCTGTGGAACAACAGTGAGATCAATGTTGAATGAGTAACAGGAGGCTATGTGCCTGGATTATACTCCAGCACATCTGATTGATCCTGAAAGCTGCCCACCTGCCAGGGAACAACTGTGACAGATGACAGCACTGAGCATCTCTGTTAATGGTGTGATATGGAGGACATACACACATCACATCATGCAGTATGCTCATCTACTTCCACAGTCTCAATGAGGGTATCATTAGTGCTTGCAGCCATGTGCAATCTCTGCCACCAGTGGAACAATGAGTGCTCACACTGAATAGGCTCGGGTTCTTCTGCAGACAATACCATACCTTCATCCTGTACAGCAGTTGAATGCTTACCCAAAATGAAAACAGATAGTGCTACTGTACCATCATACTGTGGCTCACAAACTTGTGTGTTGTCATCATTTTTAGCCTCTGCATGAGTACCAACAACAATTTCTAGAGGTATTGTAGCAGTGGTCTGGTCTATGAATATTCAGCATAAGGCATACCACATTGAATGTGACTGCCTGTGCTGCAGCGGTGGTCTTGTGGAATACATGCTAAGGGTGTCCATGTACAATATAAAACTGCCTCTACTGCAAACCTGATATAGCAGAATGGCTGGTGTTCTTGTGAGAAAAGATAAGCAGTGTATGCTGAGGTTATCATGCAGTCTATATGTGCTGTTCAACTGTAACTTCTTCTCCTGTATGTGTTACTAACTTGGCGTATCAGGCATTGAAATGCATGGGATTGGTCCATCTTGGTGGCAATGTCCAATGTTTCTGTAATGATTCCAGTGCTGCTGTCCCTATGCAGGGATATTAACCTCTTTATCTATTAGATTGTTGGTCCTTCATGACTTTCCCCTGTAGATTATCTTTTTAGCTGTTATGGAATGTGCCTTTGCCTTGGCATATCATACCATTTTGGTGAAATACTACCAGCATAGCTGCTGTGTGCCATTCTGGAGACCCACGACATTGATGTATAGCACCAGTGCTTTCAGTAGTCAATCCCATGTAGGCTGGTCAGGATCCTCCTGTCCCCAAAATGAGTCAATCAAGTGCCCTTACTTCCTTCAGAAGTACTTCATTTTTAGCATGACCAAAACTGTCCAGCCTCTACCATTCACTTCAGCCCCCAGAGATGCTGCCAACTGTGAAAAAAGACACATACGGGCCTGAACATTTGACATACACAAAGGTAATCTAATTATATATAGTCAGAGAAGCATATATTGGAACATACATAGCTGGTGCACCCACTTACAAATAAGCTCGCATGTGCTTCAGGGATGGCCAGTTTCTTTATTAAGACCCGTATGCAGGTACAGTGGAAGGCAGTCCTTCCCACAGACAGCTTTATGGAAATACCTAGGGAAACACAGGTGATGCGGCCATATTTTGCTACACTGGGAGAGATACATGTGTAGAAATAGTAATGCTGTACCTAACATCATATGCAACTGTATACAGTGCACAGCATATGCCCATTCTTTAAGGACATACATGAATGTATTGGCACAGGTTGCCCAGATGATATGGACTACATTGTTACCAGCAAACATAACACATGCAGATTCACAAATTTGTATTGCTACTCTTACATACAGTGATTCCTGTGCAAAAACCTACATCGTCTGTAAGTTAGATAAATGCATCTTATCAAACAAGTGCAGATTGCTGTCAACTCTGCACTGACTATGACTCCACAAAACACTACTAGTTATAGCTTCAGAATATGTTCCAAGATCTGTGCAAGTTAGTTACACAATGATAGCACATCCTGTAGTTTTCCAGCTTTGTTCCTGTTTTTTGCACTGTGTAGGCAAATGAGGCCAAGCACCATGGATGTTCTATGAACTGTTTGGTTCACTGACATGCATATGTGATAGAGCACTGCTAGGTGCTTTGGCTCACATCTGCAGTCCTTTACATAAAGACTTGTGTAGGAGACCTGCATAAAGAGTTGTGTGCTGCTTCTGAGCAGTAACAAGTTGTGCTACTCATGATTCATGAATCATCTATGAATAATTCACAGGTTATCGTTTTACTCATTGTGAGTGTGCCACCATTTTCAGAGGATAACCATGTGACAATGGTTACTCCTGCTAGTGTCCATTGAAGTGTGGCCCTCTGGAGGAAGGTAGAAAGAAAGATTATACTTTATCTGGTATATCCTAGTTGAGGGGTTTACTAGAGCTATGGGCAATACTAGAAAATGTGAGCAGTGCTAGTATCACTGTGATGACCTGTGATACTGCCGCACTGAAATCTCCATGTGTGAGTGGCTTTGCATTTTTTTAAATGAGGAGAGTGTTATTGCTACTGGCAGGTCTTTGTCTCAGGTAGCATTGAAAATGGGGGTGGGCTATTGTGTGGTGCTTCTGTGAGGTGGAATGACAATGGTACATGTTATCATACGTTGATTGCTTGGATAGCAGGCACTGTAGTGACATGTTACGTGGTGGGTTTATGCCAAACAATTTCAAGGTGCCAGCATACTATCTGCTGAGCCCCTTCATATATGCAAATTATTTATCTTTGTATAATTAACCAAAATAATTCCTCAAACAATGGCACACCAAAAAACTGCCATTCCTCCAAACAGAATTTGTAAAATAGCCACTGTTTATTTAGTGCTTTGTATACTTGCTTACTTTATATACAGATGATACACACTTGCCTACTTCATGGGATAGAAGTTATGAGAAATCAGTACAAGACTATAGGATGCAATATTGTTCTGACATCTTCACTCCCACCATTACAGTCTATGATATAACGTGTTCTCTTTTCTCACGAGCAGAAGCATATAGGCAGCTGTAGATGACAGGAAAGACTGCTGACTTGGTAGGTTTAGCTATACTGACAAATGCTAATCTACAGTACATACATCCATTTCATTGGTAGGATGGATTCAATTTTGGCAATGTCCCCACTGTTGTCCCTCCGTGGAGACCTTGGTCAATGTGTGGCTTAGCACAGCCAACCCCCACTGAGGCTTAGGTTGGGATTGTGATGTGGATGAGTGTGTCTCTCTTTCTCTAAAGGATGGTGAAAATGTCTCAGCAGGTAGCAGGTAGCCATGACCGATTGCCTTTGTGTTGAAGTCTCAGCTTGAGCAGTTGGTAGAGGCTGTCATTGACAGAGCAGTGGAAAGACACAAGGTCTACATGGAGCTCTTCCCTGAGACAACTGCAGGCTAGGTCATCTGGCCAAGCTCAACTAATCAAATGAATCAGTTTGTAATGGGTCAGAGAAGTATCCCTGTCAGACAAAGTGGACGTTTTCACACTGCACTCCTCATACCTTATGCTATCCACAACCTTGTTTATCCATTTTAAAGTGTGTTTAGTCCCATACCTTGCATAGCCTTTTCCCTTCCCATCACTGTTTGTTTGCCCTCTGTTTCTGTAGCCATCCTGTGTTCTCCATTCTAGTGCATGCACATCCATGTTTATCTGTGCTGTTTGCTGTTTGTCTGACAAGCATATTGACATGTCCCCTATCCTCTCTACTGCTGTAGCTATTAGTAAACATAATTCTTCTGCTTGCAGTGCCATTAAAATGCAGAGCCTAAAATTAAACAAAAAAAACTCTATTCAAGAGAAAAAGAGGACTAAGTGTTATTGGGCACTTATAATAAAATTACCTAGATAAGAAATTAAAATGGCATTCCTGTTGTAAGGATGAGTGCCATAATTGTAATGTTTTCACTTATGAAATTTGATTAGCAAATGTCATCAGTATAGGCATATTTACTAAGATACAAAGTCTGACATTGAATAATCAGAGTATTGTCCTATTCTGAGTTCCCGCAAACTCAGAGTTAGTGCATAACTAAATAAATAAGTGCATGTATATATACCTTTGGCAGGGGTATAGGGACACAGCTATCCATGTCAGGGGATAAAGGACTGTTTTAATTATACAACAGTGAAGTTCATAATTTGCCATATTGCATCCTGAAGTGGAATAAAAGTTTTATTCTGATGGTGACTGCAACTGGAGTCTTTTGCACTTTTGATATAGAACCACGTAAAGCATATATGTATGTTCAGCTTAAATAAAGATAAAAATAAAAGAAAGAGTAAGGCATAAAGAAATGGGAGTGCATGACTTTAACAGTGCATGGGGCTAGAAAAATATGTGGATGAGGTGAGGCATGTTTGGAAGCAGTTTGGCTTATGCATCTTTATGGTATCAGAGGTTATGGTATACAAAAGATTGCAGGAGCTTCATCAGCAAAAATGGGAGGTGTAGATGGTTATGAACTAGTTAGTGGGGCAACAAATGGCAGAGTAAACTGATGAAGGAGACAAGGACAGAGTAGGAGAAGGAAGGGGTGAACATGGAGGCCATGGCCAGAGATTTTAAGAGGAGTACAGGCAAATGATATAGTCTAGAATAACATCAATAGAGAAAGTAGGAGCTGCTGCCATGAAAGAGAGGGGGCACTGAGAAGGTAGCCAGAACTGGGGGTAGGAGCAAATAGCAGTGACAAATGAAGAACAGGGCACAGATCCAGATGTGGACTTACAGGACCCAACACTTCATGGGGAGAAGGGGAAAGGGACAGAACCGTGGAAGTGGCATACAGAAAATGCAGCAGAGATGAGAAAATCAGATTCATCACGGGGAGTAAATTAAGCAGCATAAAGAGTGAAAGTGAGGGTTCAGGAATAGTGGAATTGTAGGGGAAAAGATTGCAGGTAGGAAGGCTAGAGACATGGAGCAGGATGGGAAGGATGTGACAACATTGAGTGTGAAGACAGACATGATGATGTTAGAGACTTCATCACTAAGGGGATTGTGAAGATAGCTTAAGCCTAGCTAGATAGAATTTTGTAGATAATTCTGTCATTTGTAAATATTAATGCCATGGGCTTGTCCTCTTAAATGTGAAAAGACTGTATTGGATGTTGAACTTGAAAAAATGTAACAACAGTGCACTCTGCTGTAAGAAATCTGATAAGTCAAGCATTGTGAAAGTCTTTGATCTAGAACTCGGAGCCAAGATGTCTAGATGGAGGCATTCTGCCTATTGTTTTGAGGCCCAAGTTAATGGCTAGAATTTACATTTATAATTTATTTTATTGCTCTGGCTTCCTGACCAACTGCAAGAACAAAAGGGCTATTAACCTCTGAGTTTCTGTTAGCCTGGGAACCAGAAATAAATGATGTAATCTGAAATGAATCAGCGGTACATTGTTATGAATTTAAGTAGAAAGAATCAGAGAGCATTTAGCATTTGTCTTGAGAACATCCAGCTCACCAGCACTGCTTTGTTCTATATATAAGTTTATTTTAGAACTGTGTTTTCTCTAAGATATGGCTAGGAACTAGGAAGATTACATTAGTATTTTTCTGTATTGATGTCAGAACTTTTCTACTGTATTATTTTAAGTATTTCTCTGTGATCTCTGAACTCTTGACTAGCAATGTGTAGTAAGAAGTATTGTCTTGTGTTTTTATTATTTATTATTAAATTTTTTTAACCTTTCAACTGTGGCTGTTTTGTGTAGAGATAATTTAAGTTACAGAGTACATTGCATGTATATAGTGACACTGGCCAAGCCACTCCAATAAGCCTTGACTGTTCAGTGGCACTTACCATTTGGATAATAATATTGTGCAGTATAATTGGACACCCTTTCATAAGAGCCTTTTAGTACCTGATAAATATTAGTCAGTGGTGGCAAGTAGTACTACCATATAGTCTGGGTAAAAGGTGCACAGCTTGAGAACCTGTGCCAGCCTTCCCCAGGAGTGTCTGTGTGGTTGTATATAACTCTTATCTCAAAGTGTGTGTGTGTCAGCTACTTGGGCAGGGACACGTAGCACTTGTTGGACAAAGAGGGTGCTGGAGGTTTTAGCTTGCCCACTAGGCTGAAATCTAGAAGCTATAGCTGTGCCAGTGGGGAGTCTTATTGGGGACCTGGAGCAAAGGGGAGAAACCAGCCCCAGACTGACTGTGATCTCTGTGTGCTTTTAAGGGAAATTATACTTTACTCTACGTGTATTTATTATCATTTCCCTATAGGGATGCCCCTCACTGGTGTTAATGGTGAGGATTGAGGCTCCATGATTATGGGCCAGTCCGTGGGCATCACATATTAATTGTTTGGCAGTGGTGGGATTTCCATGCCACATACTAATTGGTTGGCAAATACTAATTGGCTTGTACGGGTGTGGGTACTGTGAATTCCTGTAGCTTGTGTACAGTGATCACTGAAGGTGTTTTAGTACTCTAAATCAGCCACACAGTTAATCCTCAGGGTTCAGATCACAATTGTTTTATTTCTTTTGTTAGCCTAGTTAGTCAGGGAGAGCAGGCAAGCATGTAAGCAGAGGAGTATGGAAAGCTGACAAAGAGCCAGCTGGCTGAGATATGCAAGGCTAGGGGACTGGTGCATGGAAATATGACTGATGCAGACATGATTACAGCTTTGGTCACAGCTGCATCAGAAAACAGCAACCAGGAGGGTGATCAGACTGGCAGTGACCAGTGGCAGTACCACACTCGGAGAATGGACAGTTCAACCTTTCTACACAGGAATTAAAAATCTGTCTGGAGCTAAAGAAACTTGATTTGTAGGCCAAGTGTGTGGAAATAGAAGCAGCAGAGAGACTGAGGCATCTAGAGAGTGAGGACAGTGAGAAACTGCAGCGTTTGCAGGCTGAGGAGAATGAGAAACTGCTAAGCCTGGAATATGAGGAAAAGGAAAGGCAGTGGCAGCATGAAAAGGAGATGCTGGCTCTTTTCCAGAGTCATGGAGGTAATGGGGAAGGGAGTAACTGGACCCCACAAGCACAAAAGGTCAGTAAATTTCTTTGCAGTTTACAGAGGGGGATAATTTTGATAGTTTCATTCTCATGTTTGAGAGGGTATGCAAACAATATGATGTTGACCAAAGGCTCTGGGTATGGTTCCTGACCCCCTTACTCCATGATAAAGATGTAACTGTGTTGTCTAAAATTTCTGATCAGGAATGTTTTGATTATACTACTGTTAAGAACAGCTTGTTAGAATTTTTTAAGCTGACACTTGAAACGTATAGGAAAAAGTGTTGTGAGCATAGACACAAGGCAGATGAAGGTGTGTGGGAATATGTTGCTGAACTGATCACTTATTTTCATAAGTGGGAGAGTGAATGTCAGGTCACCACTTCTGAAGGTCTGGCAGACTTTTGGTGAGGGAACAAGCCCTTAGCACTTTGCCTGAGGACATGAGGATCTGGTTAGCTGATAGACAATGTGCTACTTCAGATGAGTTGGAGAAGAAGGGAGACCCATTCCTAGCAAGCAAGACATACCTGCACAGGAAATGGACCCCCAGTACTGCTCATGGGTCTAAAGGAACCCATGGTGGGCAGCACAGACTGCCCCAACAGAATCTGCCAGTAGCAGAGGAAGCCACTAGTCCAGGTATACATCCAGGACCTAGGGTTAAATGTTTTGAATGCAACCAGTGGGGCCATTTGGTATACAGATGTCCACAGAGGCAAGGTGGGGAACAAAAAGTGAGGGAGCTAGTAAATGGGAAGGATAAAATGCCAGCAGTAATTTGTCTTGAGACAACAGGGGTACCCAACTACCATCCTGCAGATGTCCTGATAGAGAAGGATTTTGATGAGGCAGCACTATGTGTTAATACAGTTATACACAGTCAGGCTTTGAGACAAGCATGTGGATCTGGTAGCCTGGGGGAGACCCATTCAGACCGCATACTTGCAGCCAGGACTGGTGAGGTGGATACTTCAGGGAGGAAGCTATGCTGTAGCAGTGAGGTTGAAGGTGAGCCACAGCTGCTTGTAGCCACTGATGTTCCATTGCACAGAGGGATTGCAAAGGTAGACGTGAGTAGTAGTACTCAGGCTGACACTGAGGCACCACTGTCAGAGGATACCAGACTTCCTTTGGAAGGGAAGTTGGGAATGGTTACAAAGAGAGAGTTGAGACAGGCTCAGCTCTCAGACCCTACATTGCAAGGCCTGAGGCAGGTAGCTAGGGAAGCACCTGATTCTCAAGGGAAGGGGGAATCTGTATACTGGGGCAAAGGGTTGCTGTATAGAGAGTGGACCCCCTGAGGGAGAGCTAGAATGTGAGATAATACAGCAGTTAGTATTGCCTAGAGTCTACCGTCTGGCACTTCTAGCCATAACCCATGATATTCCCTTTGCAGGTCATAAGGGCATAAAATGTACAAAGAGATGTATTATGCAGAACTTCTATTGGCCTGAATTTCCAGAGGTATAACAGGGTATCGCAAGACCTGTGAGCAGTGCCAAAAGGTAGGCAAGGCAGGAGACAAGGTGAGAGCTCCTTTGATGCCTTTGCCTGTGATTGAGGAGCAATTTCAGAGGGTAGCTATGGATATTGTGGGAACTCTGAGTACCCCAACTTCCACAAGGAAAAAGTATATCCTAGTGTTAGTGGATCATGCTACACAATATCCTGAGGCAGTGGCTCTGTCCTCCATTGAGGCAGAAAAAGTGGCAAATGCTTTGTTAGAGATTTTCAGCAGGGTAGGTTTCCCAAAAGAAATACTGACTGACAGAGGTGTCAATTTCATGTCAGATCTGCTGGCTTGTCTGTGGAAGTACTGTTGGATGAAGCACTTGAAGACCACCCTCTATCATCCCCAGACTAATTGTCTTGTTAAGAGGTTAAACTCTACAATCGAGTCCATGCTACAGGCATTTGCAGACCAGTTTAAGAGGGAGTAGGACAATTATTTTCCCCATCTGTTGTTTGCTTACAGAGAGGTTCCCAGGAATCTACAGGTTTTTCACCCTTTGAGTTGCTGTATGAGCATAGAGTGAAGGCGCCTCTAGATTTAATTCAAGATGAGTGGGAAGGTGAGTGTGAATCTCACAAGGAGTCTGTTGTGACATATGTCCTAACCCTCAGGACAGGGCTCAGGGGACTCATGAGCTTTGCCCAGGAGAACCTGGCAGAACCCCAACAACAGAAAAAGGTCTGGTATGACAGGAATGCTTGAGCTAGAGAGTATGCTGTAGGGCAGAATGTAATGGTTCTTATTCCTGTCAGACACAACAACCTGCAAGCAACTTGGGAGGGACCCTATAAGGTGGTAAGAAAGGTAAGTGATGTTAACTACATGGTAAAACTGCTAGGCAGAAGGCAGGGGCACAAACTGTACCATGTTAACATTATGAAACCTTACCATGATAGGAAAGCCCCTGTGCTGCGTATTTGCAGTGGGTTGCAGGAGGAGTCTGAAGGATATCTGTTGACTGATCTCCTCAGTGAGGCTCGGACTGACACCTCAGTAGAAGGTGTAGCAATGTCCTAGGAGTTATCTCCTACCCAGGTTCAAGAAATCCGAGCAGTGTTACAGGAGTTTGGGAACGTGTTTACTAGGAAACCAGGGTGCAAACACCTGGTGCAGCACCAGGTGGATACAGGACCCCAAATGCTTATTAGACAGGCATCTTATAGGGTGTCTGAGAGAGTCAAACAGACTCTGAGGGAGGAGGTACAGGAAATCTTGGAACTAGGGGTAATTCAAGAGTCCAACAGTCCCTGGGCCTCCCCAGTGGTGCCGTTGCCAAAGAAGGATGGCAGCACCAGGTTCTGTGTGGACTACAGGAAATTAAATAGTCACGCAGAGTTGGATGCTTAGGACAGATGAGGCCCTAGAGCAGCTGGGTGGGGCTAAGTATCTTACAACCATTGATCTTACCAAGGGTTAATGGCAGGTGCCCTTGACTCCCAGTGCTAAAGAGAAGTCAGCCTCTATGACTCCTTTCAGCTTGTATGAGTTCAGAAAGATGCCCTTTGGGATGAAAAATGCAACAGCAACTTTCCAGAGGCTGGTAGAGCATATCCTAGCAGGAGCAGGAGGATTTTCCCTTGCTTACCTGGGTGATATTGCCACCTACAGCCATTTCTGGTAAGAGCACCTTCAACATGTCAGGGAGGTGCTGGGCAGACTACAGAGGGCAGGGTTGACCATTAAGCCCAGCAAATGTCAGGTGGGTATGGTAGAGGTCTCCTACCTGGGACATAGAGTGGGGAGTGGTAAGATCAGGCCAGAACCTGCCAAAGTAGAAGCCATTCAGGCATGGCCTGCACCTGTTACCAAAAAGCAGGTGAGGGCATTCTTAGGGACAGCAAGGTACTACAGAAGGTTCATCCCCATTTATAGGACCATAGCTGCTCCCCTCACAGACCTGAAGGAAGAACAGGCCAGATAAGGTAGTGTGGATCACAGCATGTGAGCAAGCATTCTAGAAGCTTAATAAATGTTTGGGAGGACCCCCTCTATTAGCCAGTACAGATTACACCAAAGAATTTGTTGTTCAGGTGGATGCTTTGAATCAAGGGGTGGGGGTTGTACTTAGCCAGATTTATTTAGATGGAGGAGAGCACCCAGTGGTTTATCTCAGTCATAGGTTCTAACTCAGGGAGGAATGCTATGCAGCTGTAGAAAAGGAACTTCTGCCTTATCTGTACAGAAGAAAATTCACTGTAGTGACAGATCACAATCCTTTAACATGTGCCAAGTTGCTAAGATGGAGCCTAGGGTTGCAAGCATATGATATGTTAGTGCAGCACTGCTGTGGGATTAACAGTGCCAATGCAGATGAGCTCTCAAGATGGTGAATGGGGTAAGGTATACTCAGATAGACCTAACCCTCTCAAGAAACGTTTCTCAAGGGTCACTTGAAAAAATAGCTTGAGTTATCCGGGGGGGGGGGTGTGAAGGTAGGTAAAGGCTGCCAGCCTAGCTAGATAGAATTTTGTAGATAATTCTGTCATTTGTAAATATGAATGTCAACCACAGGCTTGTTCTCTTAAATGTAAAAAGACTGTATTGGATGTTGAACTGGAAAAAATGTAACAACAGTGCACTCTGCTGTAAAAAAGCTGATAAGTCTGCCTATTGTTTTGAGGACAGAGTTAATGGCTAGAATTTACATGTATAATTTCTTTTATTGCTCTGGCTTCCTGACCAGCTGCAAGATCAAAAGGGCTATTAACCTTTGAATTTCTGTTAGCCTGTGAACCAGAAAGAAATGATGACATCTGAAATGAATCAGTAGTACTGTGTTATCAATTTAAGGAGAGAGAATCAGATAGCATTTAGCATTTGTCTTCAGAACATCCAGCTCACCAGGACTGCCTTGCTCTATATGTAAGTTTATTTTAGAACTGTGTTTTCTCTTAGATATAGCTAGGAACTAGGAAGATTAGATTAGTTTTTTTTCTGTATTGATGTCAGAACTTTTCTACTGTATTATTTTAAGTATTTCTCTGTGATCTCTGAACTCTTGACTAACACTGTGTAGTAAGAAGTATTGTCTTGTGTTTTTATTATTTATTATTAAATATTTTTAAACCTTTCAATTGTGGCTGCTTTGTGTAGAGATAATTTAAGCTCTAGAGTACACTGCATGTATATAGTGATACTGGCCATGCCACTCCAATAAGCTTTGACTGTTCAGTTGCACTTACCATTTGGATAATAATATTGCACAGTATAATTGAACACCCTTTCATAAGGACCTTTTAGTAGCTGATAAATATTAGTGGGTATTGGCAATTGGTACTACCATATAGTCTAGGTAAAAGGTGCACAGCTGGAGAACCTGTGCCAGCCTTCCCCAGGAGTGCCTGTATGGTTGTATATATAACTCTTATCTCAAAGTGTGTGTCTGTTTGTCAGCTACTTGGGCAGGGACACAAAGCACTGGCTGGACAGAGAGGGTGCTGGAGGTTTTAGCTTGCCCACTAGACTTAGATGTGGACCCTATAGCTGTGCCAGTGGGGAGTCTTATTGGGGACCTGGAGAGAAGGGGAGAACCCAGCCCCAGACTGACTGTGATCTCTGTGTGCTCTTAAGGGACATTGTACTTTACTGTGCATGCATTTATTATCCTTTCCTTATATGGATGCCCCTCACTGGTTTTAGTGGTGAGGATTGAGGCTCCTTGATTGCTGGGCCAGTGCATGGGTGTCACATGGATTAAGAATATTGATAAGGATACAGTGGAGACCAGATCACAGTGAAACCAGTCTCAAGGCTCAGAATTAGCCAGACATAAGAGGAAGTGACAAATGTAATTACCAATATGGAGGAGTAGGAACGTGTTTTGGTTCATGTAGGCACCAATGACCTGTCAGACCAGACAGATGAGGTGAGAGCAAGCGGGGCCAGGCAGGTGGCAGAGAGATGCCAGATTAGGATATGGAAGGTAGCATTCTCAGAAATTTTACTTGTGCCAGGAAACACATTGCATTTTAGAAGAAGGCAGTTAAAGATATGATTAATGTGTGCATCACTGAACAGAAAGGCTTGGGACTAGTAAGATGAGGGGTGAACATCTAGCAGATGGACTGGTCCATCTTGCCCTAGAAGGGAATTAGTGCTTAGGGCTGGATTGGCCACTGAATGACTGTACCTTTATGCATGTTTTGCCTTCCTTCTTTGTTTAAAGTAGGGTAGGTACTCATGTAATAGAAATAAGGAACAAAGGACAGAGAAGGACAGAGAAAATAGCAAAAGAATGAAAAATATGCTTTATAGCATGGCTGAGTATTATTGCTATGTGGTGCAAGGAGTCTGTGTACTTTGGGTACAACTAAGGGGAGCTGCAAGTAGTGATTCAAGACATTGTTGAAATCACAGAAACACAGGATAGTGAAAGAAACAGTAGTTAATAGAAATGTAAAGGTACTAGTTATTCAGGAATGACAACAAAGGGAAGGGATGGCTGCAGAGTAATGATCAATGTAAAAGCAATGAATCAATCCTGCCCTGGTTGAAGCTAGAGGGAGCTTTTGAATAGGGGTTTTTGGCTAGGCTTCTAATGGTCTGCAGAGTGATTGTCTAGCTCTTATCTATGAACCTTTAAAAATGAGGTTAGAACTCCACACTATGACTGGGATAAAGCATCCAGTAGTCATAACAAAGAGTAAGCACTCTAGAAGGCTGGCAATGTTGGTGCATTTATAGGATGTTTTGGCTTTCATAGATGAGAACACTGAGGGGTAAAAGGATGAGGAGTGGAATAAAGTAGTGGAGCTCAAAGAAAAGGGTGATAAACGTAAGGATCTGAGTCTTCTAGGACCATACTTGGAGATACTGAGCTCCAACATAAAACTAGAGAGCAAGACTGCATTACTGCCTTGAGCCATGGCAGATGCATCTAGCTGTTGTAGAACTGTATCAGAAAGGATACAATTCTGGAAGTATTCCTAACTAAGGTGGAGGGAATTAGACATGTCTGTCTAGCTGAAGGTGTCATTAACACAGTGAGCTAAAGCTGAACTCTAATTTTAAGCAGTATTTCATTACATGAAATTGTAAAACCAGGGATTAATGGCAATTGTGATAATATCAGTCTAAGTGACAAAGACAATGTCTTGTTATTTCTTTTTATTCTCTCCTCCCCTGTTTATCTGCAGTGAGTGTTCTCCTAGTAGGGATGTAGAATATTGTTTTTATTTTGAATTTCAAAGGACAGGGAATGTTTTTGAAATATGTGAAGCTCCGGATGGGCTAACACCTCTAGTGAATTCAAAAAAAAAAGTGATGATGTAATTGCTATAAGGACTTTAAGCTATGACTGTGATTTCTGATTCAAGGAAGGCAGATACTGATATATTTAACAACCTTGCCATCTTTTAAGCTAAGTGAAGTTTGGAATAGATGAATTTGTCATGGGTCGACCTTGGCATGAATAAAGTGGGCGGGAGCTGGAAGTAGGGAGATAGGCAAGTTAGGTTTGTGTGGGTAGGGAGCGGGTAGGAAAGAGTTAAGTAAGTTGGGAGCTGGGTGAGGAAGTGAGGTAAGGCTAAGGGGTGTGTCCTAGGGGTTTTTGTAGTGGAAACTGGTATGAGTAAACACATTTTGGTGTGGTCTTGTTGCCCTCCCAGCCCGGCTGTTTGGTGATGTCTTGAGGGGCAGAGAAGAGGGTCAGGCTTGACCCTCTTAAGTCCCCCTCAGTAGGATATTTGGAATTGAGATGGTGATTTGATGGTGGATGACTTGGAATGGAAGTATGGAATTGATGATGATATTAAGGTGAGCGGGGACGCTGCCTTCATGATTACTATGATAAGTGAGCAAGTGGGGGACGCTGCTTATCTAAGAGTGAGCGGGTGCGCTGCCCTTATGTTTACTATCTTATTTGCTGCAATGTTGGATTCTGTGTGCTTCAATAAAGTTTGATTTTTGTTATTCATTTTCATTACAATAAAGGTCGTCAAATGTCTTTGGGTGTTTGTGTTGCTTTATTAGAACCATGACAAGTAAAGTAATGAGGTTAATGACCAACATGTCATGTATCTGCTAAGTAATTGCATCGCTTTTTATTCAAGTAAAGTTCAGTGATTTTCCTTTAAGCTTTTTTGACTTGGAATTTATTTATAATAAGAATATTTATGCACTGTTGTTTATCTGATAAAAGTGGGATCATTATTTACTCTTTATTTAGTCTTTTCAGGCATCAGGATTTTCAAAATTAGAATGGCAGTTTCAAAACATTTGAATTTCTGGTATTCAGGACAACAGCATGCTGCCCACTGCAGTATGCTGATGAGTCTTTTCTCTTGTAATTTGTGGGTCTTAGCATATTTCCATAGGTCTTAAAAAATAGACTTCAACAGGCCAAGTAACTCCAACAGGGCAGGCCTAGCATTTAATACTAAATATGAGGCAGTGTAAACCATTTGAATGAATACTTTGGGTTGCACTGGGTAATGCCCTTCACTTTGGTAGACAAGATGCCGAAGTGGTTGAAAAAGCTATTATTCTCACTTGCTTCAATTAAAATGTCAAACACTGTCTATCAAATGAGGACAAGGGTGTACCAATTCAACCTTTTTTTTTCTTGGACTGATGCATGGCTCTATCATATTGACTGGCGTGTTAACGAATTCGGTTGGAAAACTCTGACACATAACAGGGTTGCTATATTTATCCCTGTTGCTGCTGCAAGATCACATCACCATATCAGTCTAAATTCTCTTCACTGGCCAGAAGTAAATTACAAGCATAAATAATTTCCCTTAAATACTGCATTCAGAAACATATAAAAGAACAACACAAACTACTAGCTTGAAAGATGTTACATACCACACAGTGACATACAGATGGAAGCCAGAAACAAACTGCAGCTCTAATCAATGAAGAGTTTCAAAAGTTGCTAAGACACTTTGCTCTGCTTTGCTTTGTCAAAAATTTGTAGGTGTGTGTGGCAGTACGAAATCTGTTATAGCTTTTGATGCTGTCAGAAAGTTTCCATTACAGGTCAGTGGTGACTGCCATATGTGAATCAGTCCAGGGCTTGCTAATAGCAGTGGCTCATATGTACATTAAACACCTTATTATATCAAGATTACTGTTGTGAGATGCACACACACACACGCACACACACACATATATGTAATATATATATATATATATATATGTATATATATATATATATATATATATACATATATATATATATATGTATATATATATATATATATATATATATATATATGTATGTATGTATATATATATATATATATATATATATATATATATATATATATCAAAACCCCTTTTTTAACAAGATTGTTTTTTTTCTTATTTCTATAATGTTTCCGGGAACTTACAATATTACACAGAAGATTATGATCTGTGACCCAATTATTCCTTACAATGATTTGAGTTTGAGCTCTAGCTACCCTGATGCAGTACAGCTTTAGATAGAGAAGAAAAAAATGTAAGGAGAGTGAAGTGGTTTACAGTTTTAGAAGCTGTAGCACACTTGCACTGTCACAACTGGCAGCCACAGTGTCCTAATAAGACTTTAAAAGCTGTCTTTGTGTAGCAATATAAAGTGTCTTCAGCTTTTAAAGCTATTAACATGCTGTCTTTTGGTGGCAGCTGTGTGTGTGTGGCACGCAGCAAGACCCAGTCAACTGTAGCCAAAGATGAATACTAAAGTTTGTTATGCACATTTCTGACATCAGAAAGATACATAACAAGCTTAGCTTTTTCTTGATTTTTGAGGCATAAACAGTAACTTTCATGTATCCCTGGGATGCTATATTTAAAACCCATTTGTCCTGGGTTATAAGTTGCCAGTTTTTTACATGAAGTGCCAGTTTTTCCCCCAAAGGGGCAGCTGAAAGGTAAGTGTAGAGGGCAGTCATTGAGACTGCTTACCATAGGGAGGTGCCTTGTTGTTTCCAGATTTGGTGGAGGAGGCATCCCATTGTTTTGTTCTAAAAGTCCCTTGTGACTGAAATCTGGAGCCTTTGGAATGTCTGGGTTTGACATGAGTGGCTCTTGAAGGAACTGGAAAGGACCAGTTCTTAGTAGGCCAGTGCCTACTAAATCTAGGAGGTTGCACTTGTAAGAAATCTTTCACAGTTTGCATAGATTTAGCTTTATCTTCCATCTTTTTTAAAACTTCTTCAGCCTATTTACCAAAGAGATGGTCCTGTTGTAAAGGAGCATCCAACAATTTTGCTTTAACATGATCAGGCAGAGTTTGCTCTTTGATTCTTTGGAGGCCTCTTGCAGGGCTGCTGTAACAGGTTCCAAATCCAACATCAGACCAGTGACAAGTGGAGTATCACAGGGTTCAGTCCTGGGTCCTCTCCTGTTTGGTATCTACTTCTCTGAAGTGCAGGTCAACACAGAAGGTCTTTGGCTAACAAAGTTTGCAGATGACTGCAAACTAGGAGCCATAATTGAAACTCTTAACAATGTGGACAAACTACAAAAGGGCCTCACTGAGACAGATACCTGGTGTCAAAGCCATGGCCTGAAGCTCAATGCCAAAAAGTGAATTGTCATCCCCTTTGGTAAAAACTCTGTACCCATAAACTACCACATAGCTGGTAGTCTACTTAATGCCGAAAATGTGATAAGAGACCTTGGGACACAGGTGGACAGTAGTCTCTCCTTTAATAATGACATCACCACAGTAGTCAAGAAATCCTTCTACGTGGCTCATCTCATCACAAAAGGATTCTCATCCAGAAAAAAGAAGGTCATTGTTCCCCTCTACTCATCACTCATTAGATCCATTATAGAGTACAACGCCCCTGTTGGTATGTACCTCACAAGACATCTACAACAACTGGAAAGACCACAGAAATACCTCACAAAGAGGATTACTGGCCTCAAACAGATGCCCTATGCAGACCGTCTCAAAAAACTACAGCTTTACTCCATCGCATATCGCCTACTCAGGGGCGATCTCTGCCTAACATACAAAGCTATGTCAAACCCAGAGCTGTTGGACATGCTCCACTTAAAGAAATCCCAATCCCTCCGAGCTACATGCTCTAGGGACCTTAACCTTGTCACCACAATAAACAGAACATGCTGGAGGGATAGATTCCTGTCCCAGAGATTTCCCATACTCTGGAACAGACTACCTATGTCAAACAGAGCTCCTCATTAGCACTCTTCAAGAAAAATCTTTATGATTGGATGGAAAATGGGAAATTCACCCCGGGGATCACTTCTGTGGCTCTGCTCAACAGGGGCATAGGAAAATAATTTTCTTGGGTGGCGAAAGCCAAGGTACATTTTTTGGCTAGGCTTGTATGGGCTCTAGGGCTGATAGCCTAGTACCTACCTATGAACCTATGAACCTATTAAAAGCTTCTAATACCTAAATTCTTCTGTATGAGTACAAAAGCCAGACTGGCATTGCCACACAGATGCTAGTCACCAGCAGGCAACAAATAACACAAATGGCTGTTAGGCATGAAGTATAAGAAACCACTGCAAAAGCTCTTGATTGCCTCATGATGTTCTGATGCCACGTCTTTTTTTGTGCATGTATGTGGGAGCAGATAAAGCTCACCATTTATTGCAAAAGCTTAAATTTAACTCTCTGATCAAAACCAGTCATGTACTTTTGAAATGGATAGTAAGAAATTCACCTTTTGAAGCAAATTTCTTGACATCTGTTTTGCAGACACATAATCTAGTTATCAGAGACATGATGGCTATCACAGCTGAAAAACGGAACCTGTTATCCTTTGTCTTTAATAAACCAGTGGCCACACAAATAAGTTTTCATTACAAATCTGTAGGAGTATGCTGCACAAATTATAGGATGGATCCAAATATAAATGAAAGGAAGAAGTGCCTTTGATGGGTTTTGAGCCAGATATTTCTGTCTTTCTGGTTATACTGATTTATGCAGCCTTAACTATATTGTTCTACTTCACTGCACAGCCATTGGCTACATAAATAATTACTTACCATAGTCATGTATGTGTATTGCATGTATACTGAAGAAATATGTACAGGTCTAAAACAAAAGGAAAATACCTTAATGAAAAACTCAACCAGATTCTCTAGAACAGGGTGTAGTCAGTGAATCCCATTTTGTACTCACAAATGCTTATTGCTGCCCCCCCCCCCCAAATCTACCTGGCATTTAAAAGTGGTCATTTCACTCATGCTGCTGCCCTACTCCAACTTAATGTTTGTAACATTTTTCAGCTGCTCAGTCAAAAACTATTAGAGGTATTCTTTTTAGATTTGCACTCCTCTCTGCAATCAAGCAATATACATGTTAGAGGCATTAATCAAGATGGTTCTAGACATAATATGGCTTGATAAAGACCCAATGTTTTTAATATACTCAGAAAAAATGTGCTCTTAAGAGTATAAAGAGTATGCCTGGCTATAACCTTGCTCAAGAACAGCATTGTAGTCCTGCTAGCTGCATGTCTGATGATCTAAAACTTTGACCACTAAACTGTATATTAAAGAAAAAAAAGCAGAAAGGGCAGTATCCTTGTGTGCACACATGCACAAGCACACCCACACACATGGAAAGCAACTGGTAACACAACTGAAATGTTACATTATCAGTTAAGAGAAATAATTGTTAGGCTCACGTAGCATTTTCTAGTGACAAACAACCATCCCTTCCTAATACAACTACAGCTTTTGCTCTTTTTTAAACTTAACTGGCTTTGAATTTGTTCCAGGGTAAATAAGGTCCCATCTCACAGTTCCCACTCCTCTTGATATGTTCACTGCATTGAGAAGGTTATTAGAATGTGGAAGATGGCATGTTGTCTGTCACCCACTCTTGTGTTGTTTATGAAGACACTGAAGAGGATTAGATATTGCTAAGCTCTTGGAAACTGTCCCTGTTTGGTTGCTTCCCTTCTACATTCTGCACTTCATTCACTTACAAATATATGTCTTGTCACTCGGCCAATTTTTACCTGGGTGAAGCACTATGGGCCTTATTTCCATAAGGCTGAATTTATTAACATCTTAGCCATATCAGCCTTGCTAAAACTGGGGTGGAAAGGGGCACTTTTTCTGTCACAGAACCAATAAATCTCGCTTGTCACTCATATGAGGGAAAATCTATCAAGTCTGTTTGACAGACTCTGTCTTCCATAAAACCACGCTGCCTAGAATCGAGCTGTTTTCTGCATTCATAGTATGACTCAGCCCTTGAGCAGTGCCTTAATCAGTTTTCCTGCTAATGATGTTACCAGCCTCTTGCTTGCCCTTGGACTTATGAGATCAGATTTATCAATGCTCAGCACTGCCACAGAGAGATCTACGTTGGTACAGAACTATTTTCAAGCAAACACAGGGAGACATGAAATTTATAAAGGGGCCTCTGTGCACATTAAAAACTACACTACACTCCTGCAGCAAAGGGCTACAATCCAAATATGTTGTATTCTGATATGCTGCACAAACCGTGGGTAGACAAGCAATCCTTTTCCCACTATCATGTCTCCATGCTATATGGTATGCTACAGTACTCTAAAATTATCTTTTGTGACTGCACGGAAAAATATTACTTATTATATTAATAGTACACATTCAAAAGAGTGGAGTATTTAATGAGTTACATATGCAAAGAGGATACAGCAGAACAATGTCCTGTATAAACATCAGTTAAGGAAAAATTATTATTATTATTATTATTATTGATGAGTGACTGTATAACTTGTAAGTCAGTCCAACTTATTACTGTTGTGCAGTAATAAAAATGGAGCTTGCACCAAGGGACTTGTTATGCATTCGGAGGTATTGAACTCTGCTCCTCCCCTGTAATGTTACCTGTACACATTTTGATCACATGGTCAATTGGAACTTTCCAATGATGTCTCACCATGTCAGTTTGTAGAGGGATTCTACAGCTACTGGCTCACTTCTCTTGCTGACTTGGGATGGATTTTGATGGAATTAAAGGGAAACACTAGACAGCACTAACTCTTATACTTCCTGTTTTATATAAATGCATTTTTTCTCTGTTAATATAAATCCCCCCCCCCCATTTCAACTCTTCTCATTGGTAGGGGGAGGAAGTGATCTAACCTTAAGTACTCAGCTAATTTTAGGAATGATCATAAAAACTGGCAGTAACAATGCAGGAGTTTAGTGGCAGGACAAGCAGAAGAAGTTATCTATTGGGGGTTTGAATAATAGTTAAGGCATTTACCTTATAGATACAAGGCACAGGGTTTGACTCTCACCTTTGGGGGAAATTGGATAGGCTTAAAATGGCCCACAAAGGCAGCTAGCCTAGTACTTGTGTATGAAGCTATGACTGAAAGAAATTAACATTAAAAAAAAAAAACAGAAATGTTTGAGAAGGTACCCACAGTCGAACACATTGGGAAGGGGGGGCATTTTGGACATAAGATCAATAGGCTTTACAACATCTAGGATCATAATGGTGGTTCCTTAATATTTCAAGTGGCATTGCTGTTTTTTGTTAACAGGCATTTCAGTTTTCACGCATTGCACATAAAACTGTACCTCCATAACACCTGTATTTGTCCCAAAATAAGCAGTTTAAAACACGTGAGCCTCTTCTGTTGCTGTTTCAATTGTTAAAGGCTTGAATGTGATCATCAAATTATCTGCATTCCAGTGCTGGCATTAGCTTTTGATGCTGTGATAACCGGAAATGATCCTCTGGGTAGCATATTAGAAAATCCAGTTTTGCTAAAACATTTTAAATGGACATTATACATCCCTGGAGTCAGCAAAGTGCTGCTAATGTTGCGTTCTGCAAATGAGTTACTGTAAAGACAGAGTCATCTCTTTCACTCCGATAAGTGGCTCTGCATTGTGAGGAAGTCATACAGCTGTTATTGGCACCAGGGCTAGTTACCTCATTAAAATGAGCCGAGTATTTTTTCCTGAAACTATAAATCAGTGTCTCTTCTAAAAGAGAATGGCAGTCACAATTTAGAAGCCATAAGAACTGACTGAGGCCTTGTTTCAGTTACTTTTGGATGGAGAGCCTATGCCAAACGCAAAACAACTCATGGCAGGTGTAGGACAAGTAAATTCCATTCTTCTGGTGAACCTTCCGATTAACCTTTAACTTCCAGCTGTCACACAGTCCAGTTTTCTCTGTCCATCTAGTAATGTTACTCACAATCCCCATTTAACATCCTTAATCCCTTATGTGGCTTATCATCCCCACACTGCTGGTTTGGAGGGGCATCACTTCCAAGAGCACATATGCATTTCTCAGTGCCGCATCAAATGCTAACTCATTAGCAGTTAAGAACTGAATAAAAATTAGATGCTTATGCTTAACAAGTTTGAATTTCATCCAAGGAATGTATTTATTTATTACTTCTAAACTGCATTAAAATATCTTAAGTCTAATTTGTTTCAAGTTAATAAAACTGAAGGTGATTAGTGTCAATCCTGGTAAAGCACTGACTAAGGGTCTTGCTTTTGGAACCCCCTGCTTCCTATTCTAAGAGATGTACATTGTGTAACACAGTAGAATGATATTCTAAGCTGGTCAATGGCAGTGCTGAAGAAGTTATATTATCATTTATCACCAATAATAAAACCCTGCCTGATACAGATTGCACATTAGATATTTAAAACATACAAGCACCAAAGTTAAAAGGAAGCAAACAAAAAAATGTCAAAATAATGATCATTTGATACATCTAATCTTGCCTATACCCTGATGTGTAGGAAAGTTCTGGATTGGCTATATTGTGTCTTTCGGCTTATCCCGGTTAGGGGTCGCCACAGTGGAACGCCGGTCCGCTAATATTTGGTAGTGGATTTTTACGTGCCGAGTTACCAGCCCTGACACACAACCTTCAATGAAGGCAAACCCATTCCCGCATGGCTCCACACAGAAGACGCTCTAGGTGACAATGCTACTGCAGCACCACTACCGCGGGTCATTAATATTCAGAATTACGCAAGCAGTAAGGCTCAATGGGGTGTTTGTTACTGTGTAAATAATGCAAGCCAAGGGGTGTTCTGTGGCCCGATGCTGCAGGCGGAAGGCCTGTATGCTACTCGAAGGGTGTTATTCACACAGTAACACGCACCCTAGACAGCATTATTGCGCTCAGAGAATGGGCTGTCTACAAAAATTGTTTTGTTTTACATATTTTTTTTATTACTGTATCATTCATTTTCTATATATTTTTGATGTAAAGTAGTTCCGCTGCCTAGTGTTTCAGACTTGCTCTAGTACATGTAAATGGCGTTGGAGGAAATATTTTACATCAAAAATATAAGATTTTCAAAGAATGTCCAGATTTTCACCTAATTTTTTTGGTCTATTACTCATAAAATCTGTGATTTGCTGGCAAATCATTGGGGATTGAAGCCATTAAATAACAAGTTTGAGTTTCAGACATTATTTTCTTCAGCAAATGCATGCTAATACAAATTATTTTATTCCAACAGCGTTCTAATTTTATAACAGCAATGTTTAAAATCTGTTCCTATTTTTGAGCCTTTCTCCTCCCTTTATTTTAGCTTTATCCAGATTTCTTGAGTTAAGAGGTTGAGAGGATTGCATACCTCTTAATTGTAACTGCTGCTGCCACTGCAAGATTGATCATTCACTCTCACACACATAAAAGCACACATGCACTCACACACACACACACAGAAACATAAACACACACACACACACACACACACACACACACACATGCACTCACACACACACACACAGAAACATACACACACACTTTGCTTTGTTTACTTCTTTCTTTTTAATGTTTCTTTCAATGTTATACTCCCTAAACAGCAAAGGTGTTGCTTAACCAAAGTAAAATAATAGCTCCATTGATCTCACGTTTATGCACGTGTACACTTACACACACTTTTCTATTTTTTTTTTTAATTTTCTGTTTCTTTCAATTTTATGCTCACTAAACAGCATAAGTGCTGCTTAGCAAGTATAAAATAATGCTGGACATTAGTTTGCTAACAGTCCAAGCTCCATGGCAGGTTAATATGGCGCCATGAACCAGTGGGCTCATTCTTCAGCAAGCATTACCTGTACAATAACACCCTGCTAGAAAACATTAATTCTCCAATCGAGGTTTAATTGTACAGTTTGCCCACTCACAAATCTAGGTTAATCCAGTGCTTTTTTGGGAGTGACTCACAATAGTAGACCTCCCTGTCTCTCCAGGAAGAATAACTATTCATTATCTTCTCTTTAAAAAAGTTCTTTGCATTTATTCTAAACCAAGTCCATCTTTGAACAGTTTTTCTTGTGCATTCTTTTTCTTAAACAAACCATCCATTGACCTTTGTTGAAGTGTACTCAGATTTGTCATGTCATTACGTGTATATACACTTTTCTCCTTAAGTTTTTCTTTCATTTCTTCTGTATAGACTTTAAGTATTCGTTTTTATTCTCCTGAATACCTCCCTTCTGTCTATGACTTTGCAGCAGGGAGATGTACTGAACCACATCATTGTACCAGACGAAAGCACATCATGGCTTTATTCAGAGTTATCAACTTTGGTGGTGGCTTCCAGTCTCTCATTTTCTAATTTGCCTTGACTTCATTTTAATTATTAGGTAAGTGCTCCTGACAAAACTGCCAACTTTCAGGTGCAAGTTCAAACTATGATAATAGAAAACAAGGTGAGCAATATGGTTCTACTATGTTACCCTGAACTTTGGAATGTTGAGGAGCCAATATTCCAAAAACTAATGTCTGAAACTCAAAAGGGTAAAAAAAATTGAACCACAAGTGTTTTTACAAGGGGGGGGGGGGGTAACACCCTCTGCATCTCCAGATGTGAATATGTGTTGGGGGTTGACAGGATTCCCATAACCTCCAAATGTATACACACACATATATATATATATAAATATATATATATATATATATATATATATATATATATATATATATATATATCAATTCCATGGCTGCCAACTCAATACAGGAAAAAAATCTACCAAAACAAAGGAATCACTGCTGATGCACTCTTAGAAATCACATCATCAGTGATTTTGATTTGAAAAAAAAAAAGTCATTGTTGTGGTCACACTGCAACTGTGCTTCTGGGAATTTCACCTTATTATAAAGCACATTTCAATACTATGCACCTTATACAAAAAGTAAAATAAATTGAAGCAAATTCACACATGATAAGTAGACAAAATGCCCCATTTCAACAGTACCCCAGGAGCACGAGTCAATACATGACACGCATTTCAAAGCTACAAAAGTTTATGCAAACATTCATACATAGTTTGTCACACATCCATATGTATGCTCTTACATATGTTTCATGCATACTTACATAGCTAAATATAGGACCATTCATTTCACATCTAAAGTTTTATGCATACATTGACATATTCTAAGCTAGTTATTTGTGCACATAGGTTCATAGGTTGGTACTAGGCTATCGGCCCTAGGGCCTATACAAGCCTAGCCATAACAATTCCCTGGATATTTCTTCCCACACTATTTACTTCCCTGGACCCCTGTCTAGCAGGGTGACTGACATGATCCATGGGGTGAATTTCCTTTCTCCCATCCAATCATCAAGGTTCCTTTTGAAGAGGGCCAAAGAGGCACTCTGCTTGACATTCCAGGATGGATTGCCATCTTCATAACCTTTAAATTTAACACGTCTGACAAATTCTTTGTCTGGCAGTTGGCTCAGAGGAATAAGGCTCCGAACAATTCATGAGATGCTTACTTGTAATCAACGATGCAAGGTCTGATGCTTTCTTCTTCCACTTGCTAATGTGCCACTCTGAGCAAGTTACTTATCCAGACAATTCTCTTGGGTGGTCCTTGTGATGCACAAATTTGGAGTGGGTTTGGCATAATGGTTAAAGTGTTCATCTCAATATACAGGGCTTGAAACTGACCTTGGGTTATTAGCCAGGCTTAAAATTGTCCTTCAGAGCAGTTAGCCTAGTATTCACCTATGAACAATCTACTATATGAAAAAAGTGCTCCCTGACAATAATATATTCTGCTGCGAAAGAACAAAATATGAATGTACTGATTCTAACTCTCAGCACTAACTTGTGAATGAATGGATACTATGCAAAAAAGTTTGCAGCTGTGTGAAAAATGACAAAGAACAAACAAAGCAAAAGAATGCAGACATCAAAATCTCCTGGAATATGCAAATTATACTAAAACATTATTTTCAAGATAAAATCATTTCTGCTTTAGGCTTACATGTATTATCAATTAACATTTTAGGCTCACATGGCACACCATCTCTAGTAAGAGGATAAGAAAGAAAATTGCTTTAAATTACATCTTCCAAAACCTTTGGAGGAATATAAACATTGGCCATACACCCCAGCATTTAGTCAGAGATGTCAAATGCTCACTGACTGTAGAAATGCAAAGTTTAATGCCAAAATGAAAAAGTGTTTATCTAATACAAAAGCTATCCAATGCATTAGTCAGGCAAACCTCCTCCAACTGTCTAAATAGGTCTTCAGGGATAAAGTTTGTAAGTCACTCTAAAAACACAGCACACTTCAAAATATGCGAAGCTTTAGCTAGCACAGAAATAAGTAACCCACTATATAAACTAAAGCATGTACAGGTCTAGATTGTGGCATTCTGAATGGAGATTGACAGAAATGTCTTTGTTAGAAGAAGTATATGGAGGCAACTACACCAATCTCTGCAGAAGAGTAGGGAAACTGAAGCTGCTTGGCACAGCTTTCACCTGCCAAACTCTAAGGTACACCATGGAAATCAGAGGTAGTGAAGGTATGTACAAAGACTGGTGTAATGACGTTGGCTGCCTTGCTTTCTAGTACTGACGACCTGACGTCAAACTATAGGGGACAGCAACCAGCGCACAAAAACATTGAAGTGGTTAGCATTGCTGCCTCACAGCAAGAGGTTCTCCGGTTCGATCCTCCGCTGGGGTGCCTTCTGTGAGGCGTCTGCATGTCCTCCCTGTGGTCGCGTGGGTTTTCTCCGGGTGCTCTGGTTTCCTCCCACATCCCAAAGACATGCTGCAGGTGGAGTGGACACTCTAAATTGGCCCTAGGTGTGAGTGTGTGGATGTGTGTGCCTTATGTGGAAGGTTGGGCGCCGGGCTGGCAACTCAACACCGTAAAACTCCATTGCCAATCATTGCTGTGGCGACCCCTAACCGGGAAAAGCTGAAAGAAGAAGAAGAAGAAGCAACCAATCATATGAAAGGAATACATTTCAACTACATTTTTTTTAGAATAAGAGTTACAGTTTAATTAGTCAATGACCACAGAGCCTACACCTAGCCTTCCTTCAAAATTAACAGGAACTCTTTGATCTTGCTTGCTGATATCGCACACCACTACTACACTGTGTCTTACTCTAGTGGTCTGGGCTGCTTGCAATGATTTTAAAAATGGGTAACCCTGAAGTATGTATGGGGGAGGGTCTATATTAGAACATCAAAGTTTCAGAACTTTGAATGTTCTAATATCGACCCCTATTCAGTGAAAGCTGAAAATAGCGAAGTTACAGATATCTGACTTCTTTCCTAGGGAAAGAATTCGGTTGTCCGTTCCTATCGCTTCACTATTTTCAGCACTGTGGTGGAAATTTCCAGGTCGAGTTCAGGTAAGTGTGCGATTGTGTGGACGTGAGGGTTAGGTCGAGGTAGGGCATGGGTCAGGTAAGTGTGCGAATGTGTAGACATGAGGGTTAGGGCGGGGTAGGTGAGTTAGGGTTAGGGTGCGGGTGAGGTGTGTGTGTGATAGTGACGGACCGTAGGGTTAGGGTTTGGGTTAAGATAAGTGGGTAGATAGTGGTGTATGTACAGTTTAATGTAGGGTTAGATGTAAGATTTTAGGTGTATGTGTGTGGATTGCTGTTTGCTTGGTGTGCTTGTGTTGTGTGTATGTGTTTTGGAACAGCAAATCTTTTCCCCTTGGAAAAAATTCGCTGTTCTGAATTTTCAATGTTTTTTTTTTTCGATTACTAGGGTTTGATATTAGAACACTCTACATTTTGAATGTACAGTGTTTTAATATAGACCCATAGGGGATCATCAGTCTACTAATGAACAATCTGTTCAAGCACATCCTGAAAGGCATGATAAAATTTCAGCACTTAATAAACCTTTAGATCTTACCTGACCAAACTTTAAAAAATCCAGACATCCCAAGTAAGCAAAAGGCATTTGATACTTGTTTAAGGTAGTCAAGATTCACTAATAGCCTCTAGACCTGAACACTATATTTACAAACTTGAGAAACCCACTGTACCTTGACTGTTTACAGAGTGAATCATACATCTGAAGTTTCCCCAAATGCACCACATGAACCCTAGTAGTAGTAAAAGGGATTCTGCTACAGCTGAATTACATCTGATAAGGGCTTGGGAAACAGGAATTCCTAAAAACCCTAACAAGAGGGAGGAATGTCAAGGGCAAAGTATCTGGATGGAAACCTTAAAATTTTGATTGGAATATATTAAATGACATGGTGTAATTCACATTTCAGAAAAAGTACATTTCTAGTGCAGAAATAACTACTGAAGGTTCTAGATAATACAGAGCTTCAGTGTATCCCTGCTCAACAGCAAAGAAGTGGAAGAAAGGTTCTTGTCCAAGACTAGTTTAGGGGCAGTCCACAAGTGGGATCATCATGAAGCACTAGAAAAAAAATCCTAAACTGCTCTACTGTCTAGGAGTCAGAATCATAAAACACACCACAAATACAACATCCTAAACTAAGTCTGCATATCATCATCAGACACCAGTGCGAACTGCTAGGTAACTTAGACTAAGCAAGTGCCCATACCAAAGATTCAAGCATCCTAAATGTCAGTCTCTTCCCACAGCTAGAAAGTCATTTTGAATGGATATAAACAAGAAACAGCTCTAACAGCTGCTACAATTATGGAAAAAGACACATTGAGAACTGTACCTCAAGCCAAAAAAAAAAGTTACTCATGTCTACATTTACATTCTCAAAAATATGTACACTGGAACACCATGATTACTCCACTATATTGCTCAGGAGTGCTGTGAATGCTGTCTTGCCTTTCTTCTCAGCTTGGGTCCGTTAGCTTGTTTAAATTCCTAATTATTCATGCTAAACACTTGAAGTACCTGGGCCTTCTACACTGGACCTCAACGTTTTTTTTTTTTTTTTTTGCTGTTCCTGCAAGTCTGTGCCTTACCTCTGGAAATTACTGACACAGTTGTTACATCTGCTGGAGCTTTTCTCTACTGAAACTGGGGCTTTGTCCAATAAGCCTTCTAAGTTCGAAGAAAATGAAGAATGAAACATAGATAAGAGGTAATCAAACAAATAAATATAATACACTATATAGATAAAACAGTCTGAGATGCAAAAAAAGCTGCTTACTTCCTCTACTAAATTGTCATCTGGATCATAGCTTTTCAGATCAACGTTTTCTGTCTGCAAAAGCTGGCACAGAGAGATTGTTGCATGGCTTATTTACATACTAAGGATGAAAGGTGGGAGCAGGCAACCTTGTATCCAGAAAGCAGACTTGTAGTAGTAAACCAAGCCGATGAAAAATATTTTTCCTTAACGCATAAATTTATTATAACACAAAACAAGCGTTTTCGCCGTGACTCCTGTCACAGCTTCATCAGAGATACAAATGAGACAGCTTGAAAAACGCCAATTTAAAAAGTAAGAACAGGAAATGAGCAAATAACATAATTTCCTGGTAAAAAAATGTAATAATATATTATGAGAAACAATTGCTTAAATACAATTACATAATCTGCTACTTTAATTACAAAATGTGTTAGAACATCTTATTAAAAAGGATATTTTAAGTCATTTTAATAAAAAATATTTAACTAATTTTTATAAAAAATGTAAAAGAATATATATAAAAAAAATATATATAAAAATTTTTTTAACAATTGTACTGGAACCAGAAAAAATGCTTCAATAAACATTTTAAGTGCATTAGCCACACATAATACATATTAACATTAAAAATGTCACCTAAAATAACTCTTTAACTTCAGCACAGCTGATATATTGCAGTTTTCATTCAGACCCGGAGGTCTGAATGCATCCAATTTTAACTGCCATATCAGTTCTATATTTTCAAGAATTAAAGAGAACGGACCACCTCTGGTGGTTGGAACCACATGGTCAATGCCCATAAAACTAAAGTTGTGTCCTGGGTTAGTGTTGACATGTTTTGCTAATGCATTTTCCATCAAAGATTTTTTAATTGCATATGAGTGTTGATATATCCTTTCCTTGAGTTTACGATCTGTCTTGCCTATGTAAAATGATGAACAGCAGTTACATAAGGCAATGTAAATAACTGATTTTGTTTCACAAGAAATCCTATGGTGAATAAGGAACTTTTTGTTCCTCACTGTAAATGAATTACCTGTTCTAATAAGTTTGCACCAATTACAGAAACCACATTTAAAGGATCCCTTTAGTCTATTGAAAGAACTTAAACTTGCAGAGTGTTGTAACAGTTCTTTTAAATTACTTCCTCTTCTATAAATCACATAAGGGCGGACCCCTAACTTATCAATTAAAGAGGGAGAGTTGACTGTAAAGTACCAATTTTTTAAAATGATGGACCAAATGCTTGATGAATTCAAGTTGTATTGGGTAATAAAGCTCAAAGAGAAATTCCTACCAGACTGTTTATTAGTAGCAGGAAGTTCAGAAACAACACTTTCGTTGTCAATAACTGAAGGAATAGTGTTAAACTGATTCAGTAAGGGTTTATAAATCCCCTCAACACGTTTTGAATCAACCTCGTTGATTAGCCCATCTACTAGTAACAAGGGGTATCCACGATTAATAAATAAATCTTTCAAAAACTGACATTCTTGTCTAAAGTCTTCAAGTGTGCTGCACATCCTTCCTGCTCGAACAAGTTGGCCCTTAACTATGGACCTCTTCTGTTTCGGTGGGTGGAAACTAGAATAATGCAGGAAGGAGTTGCAGTAAGTCGGCTTTCTAAAGATCGTAGAGTAGAAAACCGTTCTACTAAAGTCCTTAGCCAGTCTCACATCTAGATATTCTATCTCTAAATTTGAAAATTTATGTGTGAATTTTAGACATTCTGTAGTAGAATTTAATAAGTCTACAAAGATTTTTGCTTCGTCTTCACTGCCCTTAAAAAGAATGAATATGTCATCCAAAAATCTTGTGTAATAAGTGACATACTTCATTAAATTCTCATTAGCCATTAGGAAATGCTTTTCCCAAAAGGCTACGAACAAAGCCCATGGCTATTCCACACTTTTGCAGATAGAACTGCTGGTCAAATAAGAAAAAATTGGAAGACAGCACTATATCTAGACGTTCAGTGACCATATCAGTCTCAGACTGAGGTGCATTTAAGTCTTTGAGGAGTAATTCGATCCATTCCACTGCTTCAATGTGTGGAATTGATGTGTATAAATCGACAACATCTATTGTCAAAAAATTAGAAGCATGGTCAAAAGGAATATTATTAATATCAGATAGAAAAGACCATGAGTCTTTACAAATTGTTGGAATTAGTTTCACATATTTGGACAGGATGTTGTCGATTAGCTTTGAGCATGGATAGGTCATAGACGACCTTCCATCAATCAATGCTCTCATTGGGGGGTTTATTTTATCCTTGTGTATCTTCGGTATTCCGAACATCACAGGTGTCTTGGGTGGTATGATGTCAATGTAGCTGTATGTGTCCAAGTCTATTTTACCAGAAAGGTAAAGGTCACGAAAGTAACCTGTAATACGACCGTGTGTAGTGTTAATCTCATTAAGAGAAGATGTTTGATAGGCCGGTGAGTCCAGTACTTGAATCATTCTCTCCTTATATTGAAAGTCATCAAAAACCACTAGGCCACCCCCTTTATCTGGTTTTAAAAACCTGACAGGTAGAGAGCGCAAGTTTTTAAGCCACTCGCGTTGTTCAACAGATATGTTTAACCCTTCTGTTTTTATATTTGCTTTAAGGGCAGTGAAAAGATGTCTAATATCCACCTCACACATTTGTTCAAAAAGTAGCAAATTTGACTGTATTGGTGGATTAAAAACACTGGGTAACTTAAGTTTGTTTTGATCATACTCGGCTTCATTGTTGAAAATCATTTTTAAATTTAATTTTCGTGTGAAGCATTTTAAGTCTATAAGGACTTTAGCTATGTTCCCATGAGTACTGGGGACAAATGTGTAACCAAGGGCCAATAATTCTACGAGGTCAGAATCTAATTCTAAAGAGGAAAAATTATAAATCATAAAATCTTTCTTCTGATTGGTGAAAATAACAGGAAGAAGTGGTTGGCTTCCAAGTTCGGAAGTGCCATCCAAAATTGGTATTATTTCTTCCAGTTCGTATTCACCACCCTCCTCCGATTCTGTTGTCCTAAAAAACCCTTTTCATTAGTAACATTACCTGTCATTTGATTGTTCTGTCCTGTTTTGTTCATGTATTTTTTATTATTATTGTTATTACTCCTAATTCTGTTACTCCGTCTCACTTCCTGACTTGGATGGGTCTCTTGTTGGTCCACAACGCCTTCATCATCTAGTAAGTAGCCCTCATCTATAACAGTTAGGGGCAAATTAGAGTCACTAGTGTTTAAAACTGGAAGGCGGAATTGTAAATTTGGGTACGCCTTGTCACCCTGATAGGCTGCCCTATCCCTTACTAACTTCTTGTTCTTATTGGTTTTTAATTTAACCAACAAGGCATCGATACTAGAAAATATACGATCATAGTCATATTTAAATTGTAAAAATGCCAAATCAGTTTTGATCTCAGTGTCTAAATTGTTGACATCAGAAATAAGCAATTGTATATGAACATCGTAATGCTTTACAATTGTATTCAAAAGTTGAAACCCCTGTTCTTGAAACAAGCATTTTAGCTCTGAAAAGTAAGACTGATCTGCCAAAAGGCCAGAAGGCGTAAAATTATTCCGTAAACCTTTCGGTATCAGTTTTTCTTGTAGACACTGTCTAAAATACGCAGCTTCAAGCTGCAGTTTTTTGAGTCTAAGAAGTTTTGAGTCAAATACCTTTAATCTTTCATTAATGCTAGTCACTCCAGTCAGTGGTCGGAGGTTATTACCAGAATCAGCCTGGTCAGTCGTAGAAGAAAGAAAAATAAACGGGTTCTCTTTGTTTATCCAAGCGGACAGGGACGAACTTCCCTCATCCGCAATAACAGTACTTGTCCCTTCAAGCGAGTTGTTAACAGCTGTTAGTTCCACATTGGCGTTAGTCACCATAGCGTAACTCGTATTCACTCTATTGTGAGTGTAGGGAGGTGGGGGCCCATTAGTAGACCCTCTCGTCATAACCGGAAAGTCATTAGGTGTAAGCCGAACCCCTCCAGTTTGTATTTGAGCTCGAGAAGGTAAAATGGGGGGTAATTGAGCTGCCGGAAGAGAGAAACAACTCCCTTCATTGCTGGAACCAGCGTGTTGTGTCAAAACAGTACCCATAGTGACATTAGTTGTGTTTGAACCACGTTGTTCAATGGAATCAATGCGAGAATGCAACGCTTCAATCTTCTGTGTTAGCGTTGCAAGTAAAGATGAAATATCCGTGTTGTTGAAGCTTTTTTGTTGTGTAGCTGTCCCAAAAATATTAGGGCTTGCCGGACTATCAGGAGTGCCTGTATCCATGTGAACTGACAAAACAAGTAGCAAAAAGAAAAAACTGTTGAAAGGTGGGAGCAGGCAACCTTGTATCCAGAAAGCAGACTTGTAGTAGTAAACCAAGCCGATGAAAAATATTTTTCCTTAACGCATAAATTTATTATAACACAAAACAAGCGTTTTCGCCGTGACTCCTGTCACAGCTTCATCAGAGATACAAATGAGACAGCTTGAAAAACGCCAATTTAAAAAGTAAGAACAGGAAATGAGCAAATAACATCATTTCCTGGTAAGAAAATGTAATAATATATTATGAAAAACAATTGCTTAAATACAATTACATAATCTGCTACTTTAATTACAAAATGTGTTAGAACATCTTATTAAAAAGGATATTTTAAGTCATTTTAATAAAAAATATTTAACTAATTTTTATAAAAAATGTAAAAGAATATATATAAAAAAATATATATAAAAATTTTTTTACAATTGTACTGGAACCAGAAGAAATGCTTCAATAAACATTTTAAGTGCATTAGCCACACATAATATATATTAACATTAAAAATGTCTAGCATTAATGAAAGATTAAAGGTATTTGACTCAAAACTTCTTAGACTCAAAAAACTGCAGCTTGAAGCTGCGTATTTTAGACAGTGTCTACAAGAAAAACTGATACCGAAAGGTTTACGGAATAATTTTACGCCTTCTGGCCTTTTGGCAGATCAGTCTTACTTTTCAGAGCTAAAATGCTTGTTTCAAGAACAGGGGTTTCAACTTTTGAATACAATTGTAAAGCATTACGATGTTCATATACAATCGCTTATTTCTGATGTCAACAATTTAGACACTGAGATCAAAACTGATTTGGCATTTTTACAATTTAAATATGACTATGATCGTATATTTTCTAGTATCGATGCCTTGTTGGTTAAATTAAAAACCAATAAGAACAAGAAGTTAGTAAGGGATAGGGTAGCCTACCAGGGTGACAAGGCGTACCCAAATTTACAATTTCGCCTTCCAGTTTTAAACACTAATGACTCTAACTTGCCCCTAACTGTTATAGATGAGGGCTATATACTAGACGATGAAGGCGTTGTGGAACAACAAGAGACCCACCCAAGTCAGGAAGTGAGACGGAGTAACAGAATTAAGAGTAACAACAATAATAATAAAAAATACACGAACAAAACAAGACAGAACAATCAAGTGACAGGTAATGTTACTAATGAAAAGGGTTTTTTAGGACAACAGAATCGGAGGAGGGTGGTGAATACGAACTGGAAGAAATAATACCAATTTTGGATGGCACTTCCGAACTTGGAAGCCAACCACTTCTTCCTGTTATTTTCACCAATCAGAAGAAAGATTTTATGATTTATAATTTTTCCTCTTTAGAATTAGATTCTGACCTCGTAGAATTATTGGCCCTTGGTTACACATTTGTCCCCAGTACTCATGGGAACATAGCTAAAGTCCTTATAGACTTAAAATGCTTCACACGAAAATTAAATTTAAAAATGATTTTCAACAATGAAGCCGAGTATGATCAAAACAAACTTAAGTTGCCCAGTGTTTTTAATCCACCAATACAGTCAAATTTGCTACTTTTTGAACAAATGTGTGAGGTGGACATTAGACATCTCTTCACTGCCCTTAAAGCAAATACAAAAACAGAAGGGTTAAACATATCTGTTGAACAATGTGAGTGGCTTAAAAACTTGCACTCTCTACCTGTCAGGTTTTTAAAACCAGACAAAGGGGGTGGCCTAGTGGTTTTTGATGACTTTCAATATAAGGAGAGAATGATTCAAGTATTGGACTCACCGGCCTATCAAACATCTTCTCTTAATGAGATTAACACTACACACGGCTGTATTAGAGGTTACTTTCGTGACCTTTACCTTTCTGGTAAAATAGACTTGGACACATACAGCTACATTGACATCATACCACCCAAGACACCTGTGATGTTCGGAATAATCAAGATACACAAGGATAAAATAAACCCCCCAATGAGAGCATTGATTGATGGAAGGTCGTCTATGACCTATCCATGCTCAAAGCTAATCGACAACATCCTGTCCAAATATGTGAAACTAATTCCAACAATTTGTAAAGACTCATGGTCTTTTCTATCTGATATTAATAATATTCCTTTTGACCATGCTTCTAATTTTTTGACAATAGATGTTGTCGATTTATACACATCAATTCCACACATTGAAGCAGTTGAATGGATCGAATTACTCCTCAAAGACTTAAATGCACCTCAGTCTGAGACTGATATGGTCACTGAACTTCTAGATATAGTGCTGTCTTCCAATTTCTTCTTATTTGACCAGCAGTTCTATCTGCAAAAGCGTGGAATAGCCATGGGCTCTTAATTTGTTTGTAGCCTTTTGGGAAAAGCATTTCCTAATGGCTAATGAGAATTTAATGAAGTATGTCACTTATTACACAAGATTTTTGGATGACATATTCATTCTTTTTAAGGGCAGTGAAGATGAAGCAAAAATCTTTGTAGACTTATTAAATTCTACTACAGAATGTCTAAAATTCACACATAAATTTTCAAATTTAGAGATAGAATATCTAGATGTGAGACTGGCTAAGGACTTTAGTAGAACGGTTTTCTATTCTACGATCTTTAGAAAGCCGACTTACTGCAACTCCTTCCTGCATTATTCTAGTTTCCACCCACCGAAACAGAAGAGGTCCATAGTTAAGGGCCAACTTGTTCGAGCAGGAAGGATGTGCAGCACACTTGAAGACTTTAGACAAGAATGTCAGTTTTTGAAAGATTTATTTATTAATCGTGGATACCCCTTGTTACTAGTTGATGGGCTAATCAACGAAGTTGATTCAAAACGTGTTGAGGGGATTTATAAACCCTTACTGAATCAGTTTAACATTATTCCTTCAGTTAATGACAACGAAAGTGTTGTTTCTGAACTTCCTGCTACTAATAAACAGTCTGGTAGCAATTTCTCTTTGAGTTTTATTACCCAATATAACTTGAATTCACCAAGCATTTGGTCCATCATTTTAAAAAATTGGTACTTTATAGTCAACTCTCCCTCTTTAATTGATAAGTTAGGGGTTCGCCCTTATGTGATTTATAGAAGAGGAAGTAATTTAAAAGAACTGTTACAACACTCTGCAAGTTTAAGTTCTTTCAATAGACTAAAGGGATCCTTTAAATGTGGTTTCTGTAACTGGTGCAAACTTATTAGAACAGGTAATTCATTTACAGTGAGGAACAAAAAGTTCCTTATTCACCATAGGATTTCTTGTGAAACAAAATCAGTTATTTACATTGCCTTATGTAACTGCTGTTCATCATTTTACATAGGCAAGACAGATCGTAAACTCAAGGAAAGGATATATCAACACTCATATGCAATTAAAAAATCTTTGATGGAAAATCTATTAGCAAAACATGTCAACACTAACCCAGGACACAACTTTAGTTTTATTGGCATTGACCATGTGGTTCCAACCATTAGAGGTGGTCCTTTCTCTTTAATTCTTGAAAATATAGAACTGATATGGCAGTTAAAATTGGATGCATTCAGACCTCCGGGTCTGAATGAAAACTGCAATATATCAGCTGTGCTGAAGTTAAAGAGTTATTTTAGGTGACATTTTTAATGTTAATATATATTATGTGTGGCTAATGCACTTAAAATGTTTATTGAAGCATTTCTTCTGGTTCCAGTACAATTGTAAAAAAATTTTTTATATATATTTTTTTATATATATTCTTTTACATTTTTTATAAAAATTAGTTAAATATTTTTTATTATAATGACTTAAAATATCCTTTTTAATAAGATGTTTTAATACATTCTGTAATTAATGCAGCAGATTATGTAATTGTATTTAAGCAATTGTTTCTCATAATATATTATTACATTTTTTTACCAGGAAATGATGTTATTTGCTCATTTCCTGTTCTTACTTTTTAAATTGGCGTTTTTCAAGCTGTCTCATTTGTATCTCTGATGAAGCTGTGACAGGAGTCACGGCGAAAACGCTTGTTTTGTGTTATAATAAATTTATGCGTTAAGGAAAAATATTTTTCATCGGCTTGGTTTACTACTACAAGTCTGCTTTCTGGATACAAGGTTGCCTGCTCCCACCTTTCAACAGTTTTTTCTTTTTGGCTACTTGTTTTGTACATACTAAGGATGAGAAGATCATGCAAGCGACCCTATATGATATGCATTCAGCACCTGTTATTATATGATAACATTTAGCAGCATTCATAAATATGTACAGAGCAGTGTAATATGCTTAGCAAATCAAAAAAGTGAACTAGATAATTTCAGTACCCTGTAGTGTGATGATTAGGCCAGAGCAAGGCTGGAGAGTATCACTCTGTTTGCCTGCTTCCTTGCTGGGGCTTTAGTGAAGCAGGAACAAGTAACTCTTTGGACAAGATGTTTTTTACAAGTTTTGCTGTAAAATTTGGAAGTGCAAAGTTGTCTGAATTGAAGCAGAGATGTTCCAAAATTATTTGTGTGAGGACTGAACAGGCATACTTGGGTTGGAGGAGATATTTTGATCTGTTGTAAATTAATGCATTTTTATTATGGGATCTGAGGTTATAGGTTAAACAGATTAGAAGAAGGTTGCTGGAAATTGTATTTATTTATTTAACATTTGTTTACTGGAGAAGTCTGACTGGGCTAGTTGCCCATTTTCAGCGGAGGCCCAGGGAGAAAAGCTCCACGTAAATGTGCACAGTATAACAGCACAAAATCATACAGATCATAAGAATTATACAGATGATAAAGAAAGCATACTATATGATGGAATATTATTCAGTGTTAGTCCAACAACATAGAATAAGATGCACTGATTTTGCTGAAAGTTGTATATACATCAGAGAAGTAAGTGTGAGAAGAGTTTGAGGGTGGGCTGAGAGGGGGAAATGTCAGGTAAGTTCAGCCTGGGGAGGAGCAAGAGCATAGCTAGTTGTCATTTAGATGGATCTTTAGAAGGTTTTTGAACTGTGCTGCGTTGGGTGTATTTAGTATATTCTGAGGGATAGCATTCCATGCTTTAGAGATGTGATTAGAATAAAGAGTCTCTGTAGCTGCCATTAGATTTTGTAACTTTAAATAGTAATCTGGAGGATCTCTGGGCCCTGTTGAGGTGGACTTGTACTGGGTTTTGTATGGCAGGACATTTGTCAGGTAGGTATACTATTGAGTGGGTTAGGGTAAGCTGGTTTAAGGATAAGAGGTTAGGTAATTCTAGCCATCTGAGTTGTTTTAGAGCAAGGCAATGATGGGTTCTGTGGGGTACGTTGGGGGCAAATCTGGCTATCTTGTGGTAGCGTGTTTCAAGTTTACTTAACTCCATTTTCCTGAGGTTTGTGAGTGTGGGGGAGGTGTTGAATAGGGTGGATAGTAGGTGGGTCCTGGCGATTGCTTGTCTGGAAGAGTTGGTTAGGTAGGTCTTAATCCTGTAAAGAGAACTCAATTTAATATGGGCCTTTTTAATTGCAGGTAATGTATGCTTTTCAGATTTTAAATTATTATCAATAGTGATACCTAGTAGCTTCATTTCCAAGATTGGTTCAATTAGTGTGTGATTGGATTAGGTGATTTTAAAGTCCTGGCTGAGGTTGTTTGTTTTGTGATTGTTTTTGCCAATAGCATTAGTTTGGTTTTGTTGGGGTTTAGGATGAGCTGATATTTATTTAAGAAAGATTTGATGGCTATGAAGGATTTTTGTGCGACTTCTTGTAGCTATGGCAGGGAGGGTGCGAGACAGATGATAGTGGAATCATCTGCATATTGATGATGGTAGCAAGGTTAGTTGCAGTGTGGAACCAAGAAGAGTAGTGGACCAAGTATTGACACTTGAGGAACAACTACTGTTACAAGAAGTAGAGAAGAGATATCATTTTGCCACTTGACAGCTTGCTGGCAATCTGAATGGTAATTTTGGAACCATGAGAGAGTGTTTTTAGATATGTTTATGGATGCCAGCTCTTGTAGGAGCTGCTCATGGGACACTGTGTCAAATGTTTTTGACATATCTAGAAATATTGAGGAGACCATTTGGCCATTGTTTTTTAGTTGATTTACTGTATCAGTGAAATTGAGCAAGGCAGTGCTGCTGGTGCTATGGCTTGGTCGAAATCCATGTCATGAGTTGGCAAGGAGTTTATTAGTTAGTAGATGGTCCATTAGTTGTGGGTGGATGCATTTTTCTAATATTTTAGAAAGAGGGGGTTAGGATGGATATTGATCTGTAGTTGGAGAGGTCTAATGATGAGCCCCCTTTGTGGAGAGGAATTACGTAGGAGATTTTCCAAATTTTTTGTATGTACTGCTTTGACATGGATCTATTAATCAGAATTGATACTGGATAACAGATGATATCAGCTGCTAGTTTGAGGTATTTATTTGGTAGTTTGCAGGTGGCAAGAGTTGTAGGTTTTAGCTTGTTTAATAATTCTTTATTTTACCTATTTGGATGGGTTGGAGGAAGAATGTGGTAGGGGTGCCACTGGCTACAGAATGAGTGATTTGTTAGGAACTTTTTTTTTGTTTTTTATAAGTGAGATTACAGAGTTTATGAAAAAGGAGTTGAACTGGGATGCTATACTTGCTTCCAAGTTATGGGTATTTGGTGATGGGGTGGAAGTATAATTTGTTTGACAGTACCCCAGACTTTTTATGGGTTATTTTGATGTTTGTGCTGCATGTTTGATTAGTACTGTTTTTTATCAGTTTTGATTTGTTTATTGCAAGTATTTCTTAAGTAAAGGTAATTATCAAGGGATGCTTTGGTTTTGTTGGCCTGATGTTGGTACCAGAGTTTGCCTCTTTGTTTTAGTAGTTGTCTGGTTTCCTTTGTGAGCCATGGGCAGTAGTTTGTTTTATATCTGATTTGATCTTATAGGGGCCAGGGTGTTTAGTTTATCTAGAAATTTACTGTTGAAGTATTTGACTGCTATATATAATGGGAGTTATTTTAATGGGGACCAATTGCAGTTTTGGAGTAGTTGTTTAAAAGTGTCTGTGAAGAAAGTCTTTGCTTTACATACTTGTCTGTATAATGTAGTTTTTGTGTGAGAGTTTCAATGCCTTAGGAAGTAGGTTAAGTGATAAACATGTGAGGGTTTGTCAGGGTCCAGTCGAGAAATGATTGTTGCTGTTTTTGTCAGCCCTAGTGGGTGTACTTATCAGTTGGGTGAAACCATGTAATAAGTTTATGTAGCTGTAGGGGTTTTCAGAGGAGTAGGTTTGCCAATTAGTACTAAAATCTCCAACTATGATGGTTTCTTGACTAAATGTATTGGACGCCCATAAGAGTAGGTTTTCTATAGTAGATGGGTTGTTGGGTGGGATGTATACTGTTAGTAGGATTATATGTCTGTTATTGATTTTCAGACATGAGACTAGTAGTTCAGTGTTATTTAGCTCTGGGTGATCTACTTGCAGTTGCTCATTGTTAAGAGAGTCCTTATGCATTATTACTATACCTCCTCCTCATTTTGATGTCCTGTCTTGTTTAAGAATATTATACCAAGCGAGTATGATTTTGTTGTTATTTATGTGGGCTTTAAGGCAGGTTTGGTTAGGACAGCAATGTCAGGAGTGTACAGGGATAGGGTAGCATGGAATTTATATATTTTCTTTTTAACAGGCTTCTGAGGTTTATGTTAATAAGGAGGATGTCTGACCTTTTTTTAGATATGTTGATGAGTTGAGGGGTGTTAGGTTTTATTGTTGATTGGGATTTCCTTTGATTGGTGGATGTGTTTTGTTGGGTGGGATTTGGGCCTGGGTTGGGATGTATGTCTCTGCATAGTTGAAGATTTGATTTTTTGTGAGATGTTGTGGAAAAATATTTAGTGTATGTTGGGGGAGTTTCAGTGTTATATGTAGAGAGGTATGTGAATGTCAATATCTGTAGGAAAATAGTTTAAGATTATTGCATTTATCGATTTGGGGTATTATATTGATGTTGGTATGTACATTTAGAGGATGATTTGTAGATGGGAAGTGGGAGATTTTAAGTAGATGATCAAAAGGTTGTGCAATTTGGTAAGAGTGAGGGCAATTATTTGTAGTGCAAGGATTAGTATGTAAATGAGTATCATGTTTTAGTTTAGGGTTTGGTGTAGGGATGGTAGTGGTTTGTGAAAATGGAGGAAATAGAATAGAGTATAAGTGTTAATTACGTGAGAAGTTGGAGGAGGGGGCAGGAGATTGGTGGGATTATTAAGTGGTATGATGTAATGGTGATGTATTTGATTGTGAGTGGTGGGTGTAGTATGGTAAATATAAATGTATTGGATATGGGAGTGGGTGGGAATAGGGGTAGGGTAGGGGAGCTGAGTGAGCCTGAGCAGACCAGGTTGAGCTGATGGCAGAGATTCAAAAAGAAAAAAACGAAGAATCAATCTGCTACAGTATCTAGCCCCAGTTCAGTGAACTGGTACCTTAGTTGTTTAATTGCTTTGCATTAATAGAGATCTGGCTTTATCAGGGGATAGGTCCAATTTTCTGTAGCCAATTAGGTCCTAGTAGTGTGCTCGCACTTATAGACAGAAAATGATTACGAGTTGAAGTTAACAGAGGCAGGTAGGTTTTTGTAAGGATGTACACAGGGCTGTATTTTGATTACTGAGTCTTAAGCATGCAGTTCCCTTACTTTAGGGAGAGAAATAGTCCAGGCGGACACTTCAAAGGGAAAAGACCACAGTGATGCAGAAGGGGCTGAATAGAGAAAAAAGAGAAAAAGGGTTGTATACTTCAGAAGAAGTAAGTAGGCTTGGGAGAGAACTTTGAGAGTAAACATTTGTGGAGTAATTACATTATGTACTGCTTTGTGTAAACCAAAAAAAGGTAATTATGTTCTGCAACTGGTAACCAGCTTGAGCAGGAGGTTTGATAAATTGTTCAGTGGCAGTTTGAAGGCAAGATGAACCTGTTGCTCTGATATGATAAAATTTGAATGTCAAAAGCCTTTTTTCTTGAAGGAATAAAGCAGCAAAGGAATCCCATATGTTTCTATGCATGAGACTCAAAAGAAGATTTTGGTCAGTTTGGGACAAGTGCAAGATGGTATGGGTCAGCGGAACAGTTTTTCTGAACTTTTCAGTGACTCATTTGAAGAAGCTGAATCAGTAAGACATTTCACTGTTAGTAACAGTAATCTAACAGGGGGGTTTAGTTCTATTAAAGATAATTACTGTGACGTAAATGCTGTTCTTAATTCCAAATACAATATGTTTGTTATGACCAGGGAGGTCATTAATGAGACAGAGTATGATGTGAATGTGGAAGAGATTATGGCCAAAATAGAAAGAAGTTTGAAAAAATATCGAGCAGTGAGCTTGGAAAATCATTATTTTGAATCCTGTATCACAGCATAAGTAGTACCAAAAGGTTTACATATTTTCAAATTTCCCAATGGGGTGAGAAGTGAAGATTCATTTTTTAATGAGCTAATTTCTTTCTTTAATAAAGTGGGCTTAGAATTTCTAAAGCTCATTATTCAAAAGAACAATAACTTGCTTAGTGAGCTTAGTATTCAGCTAGAGAGTTGGGATGCTGAATTAACGGAGGTGCTCACTAACTCTAATGAAAGTAGAGCTCAGTATGAGCAAATGCTTACTGCTGTTGATCACTATAAAAAGACTGTTGCAGAGTGGAAAATGAAGAAACTGGAGTGTGATCGTTTAGCTTATGCTAGTAAAATTGCTTATATTTTTCCTACTGGTCATAATAAGAAATTTAATAGAAATAACAATCAGAAGGCTACACAATCTCATCCTTTTGAACAACATCACCCTTTTAATCAGCATTTAAAAGCATTTAGAGTGGGCAATGAATCATATACTCGAGCTGTGATGACGTCTACTAATAGGGCTGGAACGGCTCTTCAAACCCGAGTGGAACAGACGTTGGCTGGTCCCAGGAACTGTGATGTAGACTTTCCAAAGACAAGAAATATAGTTACTACCTTTAACAAGGACACTGTTAGAGAACTGGACAATTTTGACATTGGTGAATATCTCCAGAACCTCAAAACAGAGCTCGTACTTGGAACAAGGTAAAGGCAAAGTAATTAGTGAACAATATAAAGGAACTAAGCTGTTTAATTTAAGTATTTTAATTTGAACGAACATCATTGTAAAGTTTTAAAGATGGGCTTGGGTTATATACCGAGTAATTGTTCATATCTCACTAAAACAATATTACAGCTTAAAATTTATACTGGAAAATTAAATCTGGCTTTTGTTTTTAAGGATATGGCAGTTAGAGATAGTGTTTATTGCCTGCATAGGCCTACTACTTATAATCTGACATTGCATTTCACTATTAAACAATTTGAAGCATTTTGTGAAATAGACATTAAGTCTTTATTAAGTGAAAACACTATTAAACCTTATTTTAATTTTTCTAACGTCGAGTACAAAGCACTTAAGGAACTATGTGATGCAAAAACTCTAAAATTTATGAAGGCTGATAAGGGGGATGGCTTAGTAATTATGGATGTAGTAGACTATTATTCAAGCATAGAAACAATGCTGAGTAATGTAAACGAATATCAAGAAGTGACTATAAGTGATATTCATGGGATATACAAAGAGTTATATTCAGTTTTGGATATTATGGTTTTGAATAAAGAAATAGATGTGGTTTTATACAATTATTGTTTTACTAAACATCCACGTATAGGTATCCTGTTTGGGATACCTAAGATACCTAAAGATCAAAGCCACCCCCCCTTTTAGACCCCTAGTGTCAGCAGGCGGTAGTATAACTGAAGGAATTTCTATATATTTAGATACTATTTTAAACCCATTAGTTCAAAAATTATTTTCATATTGATCTGATTCATGGGATTTTTTAAATCATGTTAGAAATTTTGCAATGGAAAGGTTAGCTAATGTGAAGTTTTTACTTTATTTACAGTGGACACTGTCTCTGTTTACTTCCATACCTACTGTGGATGGAATTGAGAGTATCAGAAGTTATTTAAATAAATATAGTGACATGTCCACTGAACAAGTAAATATTAACTGTAATTTGTTAGAGATGGTACTGAATAATAATTTCTTCTTTTTTCATGACAAATATTATAAACAAAAGAAGGGCGTTGTGATGGGGGTTAGTGTAGCCCCAGCGTATGCAAGTTTAGTATTAGGATGGTGGGAATGTGAGCAGTTACCCAACATTATAGGCTATACAGACATTTTATTTTATAACAGGTTTGTAGATTATCTGTTTTTTATTTTAAAAGGAGAAATTAATGGTGAAGCCTTTATGGGTAACTTAAATAACACTTCTGAATTTTTGTCCTTTACATTAGGTAGTGTAGGTCATAAGGTTAATTTTTTGGACATTGAACTTACATGGGACTCTTTGAGTGGTAGTTTTAACAGTAACATCTTCAGAAAAGAAACTTTTTCTAATAGTTATCTACATTGGACTAGCAACCATCCCATTTATATGAAACGTAACATTCCTAGAGGGCAATTTATAAGGGCATCACGTATGATTAGTAATGACAACATTTTGCAAACAGAACTAGAATTCATTATTCAATTATTTGTAGAAAGGGGATATCCTATAGAACTGTTACATCAGGCTGCAACTGAAGTCTCTGGTAAAAGGAAGACTTCTTTTCCACCTATTTTAACAAATGGATTACTGGTTAAATCTAATGAAGTTGAAATTTCTAATGATTTTCCCCATTGTCTGGAAATGTCAGTGGATACATGTAATATTAAGAACATTATAATACAAAATCAGGGAATCATAAACAGTTATAAAGATTTGTGTCAGGCTATGAGAAATAAGCCACAATTTGTTAATATTAAAACACATAGTATTAAACAATTGCTTGAAAAATCAGACACAAAAATTATGATTACCCATAGTAACAAAAGTAAAGGGACTTATAAGTGTAATGGTTTTTCTAGTTGTAGATTCATACATGAAGGTGTCTTTGTGATTTTGCCCCATTTAAATTACAACATAGATTTTAAGGAAAAGTACTACTGGAGTGGTTTATCTTGCCCTGTGCTCAGCCTTTGATTCATTTTATGTAGGCATGACTACAAGAAGGCTGAGAGACAGGATTCAGGAACATATAAGGGCTGTTAAGAAAAAGGATGAAAATAATGCACTTTATAAGCATTCAAAGGTGTGTAAGAATTTTTGTTTACAGTACCTGAGAAAGTAACAATGGATGAAAGAGGGGATAATTTTAAAAATGAAATTGAGACTAAAGAAGTGAGTTGGCAGATAAGTTTATGTGCAGATGTTACCCCAGGTTTGAATGAACATGTTAATATAAAATGTTTTTTAGAAAAAAGGAAACTAAAGGGTTAAAATTGTTGATTGGTTTTAATTATGGTGGTGCAGTGGTAGTGTTGTCGCCTCACAGCAAGAGATTCTCCTGTTCGATTCTCGGCTGGCGCGTCCTCTTCATTTCCTCCCCGTGGTCGAGTGGCATTTGAAAGACATGCGTGAATGGGTGTGCCTTCATTGAAGGTTGGGCATTGGGCTGGCACCTTGGTACCGTAAAAAATCTACTGCCAATCATTAGCAGACCGGAGTTCCGCTGTGGCGACCGCTAAGCTAAAAGAAGATGATGGTTAGTATTTAAATACCATTTGTATTGTTGGATCAGATGTTTCTGATGTGTTTTTACGAAAGCGGAGATTAAAACATTTTTTACGCTAAACCAGTTTGCAGTCCTTCTGTTGCAATAGTGAACTTTTTGGTTTCAGTTGTTTATTGTTCACTGGCTCCTGAAGTGTTTTTTTTTTTTTGGAATCCCATATGTTTGTTCATATTATGGAATCTCTTTGCATATGTTTGTCTGGGCTTTTGAGTTAAAAAATACTGAAGTTCTGCAAAATCCATTGAGAGTTCTGTTTCTTTTTTTTTCTTAAGGTATCGGTGTGCTTGGTCATAGTCAGCGAGGGATTAATTGATGGCCCAAGTTATGTAGAGGAAATGTATTTGAGGTTATTATAGATGAGGGAAAAGTGGATTAATAGGGTTTATTTAATGAGTTATTTGTTTATTTTTTGTCTGCATATGCATGCATATTATGATCTAAATGATAAAGGTGGCACTAAATAGCAGGGTTCTTTTATATTATGGCTTATGTATTCATTTATTATGTTTCTTTAGCTATTTATTCTGTGTTAACTGTGTTAGTTGGGCTAGGCTAGTATCCTATTTTCAGGGGAGACCTAAGATGGTATTTATACTGCTAGGGGAAGTTTGGTCTGGGTAAATTTCCATATCATTTACAGTTTTACCCTTGCCAACAATTTTGTCAATAGTCCTTGATGCAGCATCACCAACATCGGTGACATGACAATGTTACAAAAGCAGTGATCATGACTCAAACACTTCATTCACTGCCTGACAAATGAGCCAGCATCTAGCAAGAAAGTAGGAAGGACTGGAAGTTGGAAGCAAAATAAGTTATGAAAGTCCATGCACTTCTTACAAAACTGGAAGCCATTGTTTTTTCCTTGTTTCTTGCATTTGTGCATTTTTCAGATCCCCTTGACCAAAGTTTCTCATGCAGGAGATAACAACACTGACTACATACTAGGAAAATGAGGAGCTGTACAGTCAGGAAAAGGGGGTTGTACTGGTGACATACAAGGATGCATTATCACTGACTATCTTGCCATGGTGGTAGTCACTTAAACAAATCTAGTCTGTAATGGAAAGCACCTTAACCTTTGTTCTTATGTTAAACAAAACTGACTAAGAATGCCACAGTGTCAAAGGTTATCCAAACTTTATGTAGGTGTGGTTTGTTTTTGAAGCTCCATATCTATGCTAGTTTTAGACAAAAATCTGGACCTTTGGTTGGAAATGCACAGAACTGTGATCATAATATAATAAACATACAGGCTGAAAAACAATGCATCATTGCAGAGGATTGTAATAGAGAGAGCTTAACAGAAGCCCACTCACCTGAATAAAGCATTATTTTTGAATGTATGTGTTTAGTAGCTTATGGGTAGATTCAGCCAGACAAACTGAACTTCAAAACTATTGCGACTTTGCTTAATACGTTCTAAGATTTCCAGACTCATTGCCACAGAGTAGGATATCATTTGTTGTGCAACACTTCGGTGGTTTATAATGTGAGTAAATAAGTTGTTCTAAGAAACAGTTCTGCAAGCAACCATTTCCACAGGCGGTTCAGATTTTTTGTCATCTTGTTCTGTTTATACTTTGTTGACTGTGTTAATCACATTAAGTCAGCGGGGGTGCTGTTCATACTGACTAGGGAAATTCAGACAGCGCATTGGGGAACTCTCACTATTACTTTTGATAAGTGTTGTGGGATCTTTTACATCCACCTGAGATACTACCAGCTCAGGCAAATGGGGTCTTGGTTTAATATCTCATCCAAAGGGCGGCATCCTTGTCTCCCCCTTATTGTTCTGTTGTTATTATTAGTTTCCAGTAACAACAGAGCAAGAAGAATGTGTCGTGAGGATGCCTTCCCAAAGCAAACAGCTTGTCTCTATAGTTTATGTATAGGGCCTTACTGTCCAGACTTGTTCCACATCATAATGCCCGAATTACAATGGGCACACTGATTGCACCAATCAATGTGCGCATTTTAGAATACTAATGATTATTCATTCTATTATATATATTTACACACAAACGCACGCGTGGACACACACACACACACACACACATACACACACGCACACACACGTGTGCATTCATACACGCGCACACACACACACACACACACACACACACACACACACACACACACACACACACACACACACACACACACACACACACACACACACACACACACACAAAATTTGCTGTGGATTATCTCTGCATAATATTCTCCCCTTCATTTAATCTAAGAATTATTTATATTTAGGCTGTTTGTTAGTAACATTATTTGATGAGTTTATAGGGCATCACACATCTGCATCTCTCTCTTTTGATAGTTATGTGTGTAGCTGTGTATGCAGCAGAAATAGCAGCTGCTGTTGGGCAAGAACATATATTTCTTTCTGCCAGTATCTTCCACTGCAGCAGTGTAACACTGTCTAATGTGCTGACTCCTCAAGATATTTAATTAAATTCCCCCTTTCAAAGCTAGAGCTTGCGGTGAACCATGAACACAATGCGCTTCTAACAGCATCAGTTGTTATACATGTGAATATAATTACCAATGGAGCATCACATAAATGTAGCACTACTAAACAGAGTGTTTTATATGCTGCAACACAGACTTTTATTACCTGTCACTATAAAGAAAGAAATACAGTCAATGTTCTTAGGAGTATACTAACTTAGAGTTTCAACAGATGCAACTTCACTTTTGCCTTCTGCTTTACTTCCTCATCTTGTCCTATAATCTACCTTTGGGACTACTACGCAGAATCCTGGGGCAACAATGACATAAGATTATGGGATACACTACAGCACACCCTTCCTCAGAGCACTGAGCGTTATAGATGATGGCTCTTGGGCACAAGAACAAGCCAGGGGGCTGACATCTGCAAACTACTGGCAGGCTGTTGGCTCCTAGGGGAGAAAGCACTTTTTAAATTTCATGTTTTCTGCGAAAGCCCCAGTTTTCTGTGCTTTTGCCTTTGTCTCATCATAACCTATACTGTAACTTCAAAGTCTGAAAAGATCACATATGCTTTATCATCTGTTTTAATTCCCTGTCTTATACTAGAAATAACCGTCATATTTGAGAATCGTATGGTTTATTTACATTTCAGATCCACTGCTTTCCCTTTATTTACCTCTTTATTTGTATTACACTTATGCACACATGCTCTTCATGATCTTGATGCATTTATTTAAAACTATAAACTTTCTTTTCTCACTTCTGACACTAAAAAAAAAAAAAAAGAGTCCCAAATCAGTTTGCCAAACACACAGTTATTATGTCGACTAATCTGTTACTCACAGCAGTCAGCCAGGTTATCACTCATTCTGTTTATGAACCAGTTTCCTTTCAGTGATTGGCTTCCACACCACTGGATGCATTCATGCTTTTGTTTAATCTTCATATAATGTGTGCAGAGCTAGTGTATTGAAAAGCTAACTCCACACCCACAACAAAGCTGGTGCCCTGCTTTTAGAGATTGCAAAAACTGGCTTCATAGACCTTTTTCACTTAAATGAAGGATGTGATTTTTGTCACCGTAAACAACCTGCACATCGATGAGCATGTAGTCATGGTGCAATCTACTGTTTTTAAAACACATTAAAATGGCTTGCATTCACCAAGCTGGCCTATTGTCTAAAGAAATAAGCAAACCTGAATTACATTTCCTATTGCTTGTTGGAGCCCTGTGATTACAACTCCTATGATTAATCCATCTGTACATGTTCAACAGATGATTTCTTACCTCTGGAGGGCCACTAGGTATGGATAGAGAAGACCGCAGACTGCCATGGCAATATTCCTTTTGCACCAAGATGATATGAAATAAGTTTCAGGGCACTAATCATTTACATTTAGCAGGCAGTTTCACAATCTCACTCCAGAAGTTCATAGACTTCCTGTTTGTTTAATGCTGCATCGTGTGAACTGTTTAATTTGGATGGCATTAGTCTCTGGATTGATGATATTTGTATTGTACTATCTCAGGTATCTAGATATATTATGGCAAGCTATGGCTTAGCTTAGATTTGCTCCATGACTCACCATTTAGGATGCTTTTCACAATGATCGCTCATCTCAGAGTTGTCTTTTTTACATTTGTTGTGGGAGCCACTTTCCTACTTTATTCAAGCTCATTTCTTTCTGATGCTGGCTCTCCTGTACT